>NW_020525567.1:442500-505000 GCF_003368295.1 Carassius auratus | reverse complement strand
AAGACAATTTACTGACAAAAGGGAGGCTAAAGTGAGCCGACACAATGCAGCTGTCGGAGTCTGAAAATATCTGGATCTGTACAATAATGAGAGCCAGTTTAATGCAAATTAATAAAACAATTAAATATATATATATTAGACAAGCTCAGTGAGACTCAAAGAGATGCCGTTTTTAACCTTCTACCAGCTTCGAGGCATTCAAGTCTTTTTGCTTTAAACCAAACAGAATTAAAACTCTTTCTAAAGAAGCTTATGTACAGCTCTAGAAAGTCTATAATTGTGTATTTCAGCACAAAAGAACTGATGTTCATGTAGCGCATCAGCTCTCTAGAGGTGTGGAAACTGCTTCTGAATCATTATTTTAACCTGATTCAGTTTTCCATTTGCACTTTTCTCTCTATGTTGCTTTACGCCTTGCTCTTTTTCATGATGCAGAGAATCACTGAATGTAACCGAGAGCAAAAACTCATTATGTTGCTTTATAGTGGCACAGATGTGTTTTAGAAAGATGATATGCTGAATTTCATTGCTAACCGTTAATAAACACCATACAGTATCAATATCCTGCCAGACAACATTAAAGTCAATGTGAAATACCATTTGAAAGCCGTTTTGCTTCTGTAATCTGATTTAAACAGGATTTTTAACAGGAAACCACTGTGGGGCGGGATTTAATTTCACCGTGCATTGATTGGATGGTAAAAAAGTGTCTCTATATGACAGAACTTAGCTTTTTAAAGTGTTTTGCATTACATGATGCACTTGATGTTCTGTTTGCGATCATAAACTATTTATCATTGATTGACTAGCTGTGTGGTTTTAAGATGCAATATGCCATATCTTTTATTCTAAAATAAAAAAGAAAGACTGATTTTTTTTTTTTGCAAGATTGATTATATAAATATAATAAATCCAGCCATTAAATAGACTACATGTTATGTAAGATGACTAGAAAGTATATCATATTCCAATAAATAAGCTGATATACATTGTGACAACTTGCCCCGCTTTAGTATCAACAGGTTAAATGAAACAAAAACAAAAAAATACGCATTTTTATATATATATATATATATATATATATATATATATATATATATATATATATATATATATATTACAGTTTTTCTACTTGAAATAAACATTAACTGAAATAAAATATTCAAAAACATTCACTTATTTACTTAAAGTACTAAAATAAAATAAAAAATAACTAAAAAAACAACAACTATGCAAAATTAAAATTACAAAAACAACAAAATTACTATACATAATATTCCAAATTACTAGGATATATATATATATATATATATATATATATATATATATATATATATATATATATATATATATATATATATATATATATATATATATGCTGCGTGTGTGTGTGTGTCAATATAATATTAAGTCAAAAATCAAATATATGGCTCAAGTAAAAACCGTGACAACTAGCCCCGGTCTGTTCTACACTAGATCGATTTGGACGAGACGTGACGTAATATATCGATTTGTTGTTAAATATTAGTCAGAAACATCAACAGGTATCAAATATCACTATCACTTATTTACATTCAACGTGCAACATTATGATTTGTTTTAATATTTGCGAACTGAAACGTGCATTTTCTGTAAAGCTGCTTTAAACGCTATGCATCACGAAAGGAGTTAAAGAAGGAAATTCTCACCGGACAAACATGATTATTCCCACTTTAGCGATGTCCTCCTGGATGACTCTCCAGGACTCTTTGATGAGCCGGATGTGATCCGGAGTGAGTCTCGCTGGAGATATATCCTCGCTGTTTCTGTTCTCTGGTGATCTCGGAGTCACTCCGGATCCAGAGATCGCGCATCCCATCCTGACACGAGCACAGCTCCCTCGGCTCTCCTCAGATCAACCTGCTGTCTGTCTGTCTGCTCGGGTTAGTCGTGTCTGTGGCTGTCTGAGAGGCTCTGCTTCTCCATCACTGTCCAGAGTCAGACCTTCAGAGAGACACTGAGAACCTGAGACCTGCTCCACGGGAGGAGCTCATCTTCATCATCTTCATCATCATCTTCATCATCATCAACATCATCATCATCATCAACATGCAAAAGATTCTTTGTAGGCTCTTAAAACTAAAACTATTGGAAAAAAGAAAACTATATGCAACTATCTTCTCAATATTGAATAATGGACGCATATTAATGAATTATACAACTTTACGATTATTTATGACGATATACAAAGGTATAATGAATGTATAATGTAGTTTCTATCTAATCTATTGTAACATTTAATATCTAAGGACCATGTGACACTGAAGACTGGAGTGAGGCTGAAAATTTTGCTTTGCATCACAGGAATACATAACATTTTTAAGTATATATACATAGAAATAGCACTATTTCACAACTTTTACTGTGTTGTAATCAAATAAATGCAGCCTTGGTGAGCAGAAGAGACTTCTTAGAAAAAAAAAAAAAATTATACATAGACACACACACACACACACACACATATATATATATATATACACACACACACACACACACACACACACACATATATACATATACACACACACACACACACACACATATATACATACATACATATATACATACACATATACATATATATATATATTCATATATACATATACATATATACACACATACATATATAAACCATATTTTTGAACACTCTAGTGCAGTGTATATTGATGGTCCAGGAGGATTGTTGACATAATAAATGTCTTCTAAGAATATACAAACATCTGCTTGCTTTCAATAAGGTACTTGTATATGTATATCCATTCAAAGATGATATTTAACCCAGGATGAGATTAATGCTCGGCTCCTTCTATGAAAGTCATTAATCATATCTACGTCCCAAAGACGGATTAAAAAGAGCAGAAACTAATTAACTAAACTGTAATATGCCCTCAAGTCATGAGCAATCATTTTGATACAGGTTTCTTAAAAGAAAAACAATCCCAGAAACAGTGTGTGCAGGACAAAGGAAATAATGATTATAGTGTGGAAAGCTTCTTTTAATGTATTCTGACTGTAAAACAGGAAATGCATTGAACGTTTTTACAGAGGTATTGTGCATCATATTTACACCAATTCAAATAAATAAAAAAAAGGTTAAATATAAAAGATAACAGTGACGTCATGCTCGGAAATAAACCCTAACAATGAGCAGAAAAATACAACCCGAAAACAAGCTAGCTTATGAAATCTCCCATTAAACGACACCCAAACACACATTTTGTGACCGTGCATTAATGTTGCCCAAATTGCTTATCCATTAACTTCAATGACCTCATAATGCTGAGAATTTTGCAGGTAAATTCTCAAATGAGTGGAATCACATCTGACCTTAAATCAACTAAGAAATTAGCAACAGTAAGACAGACACGGCACAATACGTTGTAAAAATAAAATAAAAAGAGCAGCATTGGCAAACCGAGCACTATTTGACCATTTGTAACTGTACAAACCCATCTGAAAACATTCCAGATTGAAAATGACATCAGCTTTGCTCACTGTTTATCAATCATCTGGCTTTATCTGATTATGATATCCAGTTTTCTCCTCATTAGTGTGGAATGACGTCTTTATGAGATTACTCCCTTTCCTCCGGTCAGTGCTCGAAACACAAACAGTGAAGAGACATCAGGCAGTGCCTTTCAAAATAACTAACATATTGCATTTAATATTGCAGTGCTTTTCTGAAAACATGACAAATGTAACACATCTAACAAAAACAGGTGCACTGGTAACTTCGTATGCACTGACCTATTTGTATGTCCATCCGTATTGCTTTTTATTTAAAAATGTCTGTAAGAAATAATATATATATTTAACCACTTTTCAAAAAATTACAGTACCACAGTAGGCTCCTTTAAAAAGTGTTCTCAATGAAATATGCATACAATATTGCAAGAAAATACAAATATACATATATTTACAAATGCAAATCTCATAAATATACTTTTTCAGTTGGTTTGCTAATAATGCATAACTGGAGGTTAACATTCATGCTTAACCTGTGCAACCGTGGTCAATTTACATATTTTTGGAGATCAGAATAACAGCCGAGTAAATATTTTGCATTTTAAGTCTCATGTGTAAGAACTCAGGTTCTGAAATCTCTCCCGCAGGTTCTTAACCAAACTATGTTGGCCGTTCTCTGCCTTTTCCATCCAAGAACTAAAGTTCTGCTCTTTACCGTTTGCGCGTTCAGATAGTTGATTCTCAATATTGTTCTCTCTCCCCGTTACTAAATCTCCCTCTTCATGCTTGACCTGGCAGATCCTCTCAACTAAAATGAGGTTGTTCTCATATTGACCAGCGTTGCAACCTCTCTCCAATCGCTCATGTGCATTAGTGGATCCCGAGCTAAAATCAAAAGCATTAACTCTACACATCGAAGGCGAACCTTCACCTTCAAGGGTCTTGCTGGAACACGTAGAATCTGTGGATGTGGTTCTCTGAACTGAGATATTGCATAAAGAATATGAACAAGACAAAGAACGTAATGCTCTGGATCTCTCCGATCGGTTCTCCAGAGCTCTTTCTTGAAAGGAAGTACTACGACTCACTGGGAACGGACGAGAGGAGTCGGTTGCAACATCGTTCCTTTGATTGTTATATTTGGAACGCAACTCTTTGACATCCGGCCAGTGGAAGGTCTCAGTTTGTACGGGACTTTGTGGTCTCTGGGCATATAATCTGCAATTAGGGAATTGAGGACTTCCAGGAGAACAGAGGCTGGAAGGTGGACTAGTAGGCGTAGAGTCCAGGATAAGGTCCTGCTCATTCAAGTTCAGCAACTGTGGGCTGTCAGGTATGCCTATGCACAAAAGAACAGTAGTTAAAAGCCAAATAAGGGTGTTTTCACAATAGAGTTTACCAGAGAACCAAGCAAATCCCTTGATTCCTAAAGGGGATAGTGGGATGCAAGGATGTAAAGCAATCCTGCTCCTGGAGGGTCAGCAGAGGTTCGCTCCAACACATTTCCAAGGAGTTTTCTAGTGAGTCTGAAGATCTTGATTAAGGTTTAGATGTGGGGGCAGTTGTGGCCTGAAGATGAAAGTCTCTGACTTATAACCCGAAGGTTGCAGGTTCGATTCTCAATACTGACAGGTGGGGAAGTGAACGAACGGCTCTCTCTAACCCTCAACTATAAGGAACCTAACCCCCAATTGTATCCAGTGTACCATACTTGGCCTTTATGTAACGTCATTCGTTCTTTTATTTAATTAGGGTTGGAGCTAAACTCTGTAGCACAGCAGCCCCCCAGGAACAGGTTTGGACACCATGCATTTGTATGATGCTCAATCATGCAAACAAAACTCTGATCTAGCAATCCATTAACCAATGAGAACATGAGTACCTGTGCTTTGGAAATTCACTGTATTTGCACTTGATTTCAATCTGACCCCCCTCTATCCACAACCTCTGGCTCTAATGAAGCATTTGATGGATAAGAATCTACAATATCCATCTCAAGTGTCAAGCCTTTTTGCAAATAAGTCAATGGTTTCTAATCCTGTTCCTGGAGAACTCCCAACACTGCACATTTTCATTGTCTCCCTTATCAAACACCTGATTCAACTCATCAGCTCATTAGAAAAGGCTCTAAGGCCATGTCCACATATACATATACTCAAATCTGGCCCACGAGATCCACTCTCCTGCAGAGTTAGACTCTAACATTAATCAAAAACACCTGAGCATGCTAATCAGCGACTTCAGGATCATTAGGTAGGGGAGTTTGATCATGGTTGGAGTTAAACTCTGCAGTGCATTGGCCCTCCAGGGCAAGATTTGAAGAACCCTGCTCTAAGAACCTCAAATGCATGCATGTGTCATATAAGAGAGACATTAAAAACATGCTGTGTTGGGGGTTCTCCAGGACCAGGCTTGGGAACTTCTGAGCTACGCCATTGGGCAAGACACTGCAAGTTGATGGATTGTCCCTCAAGTAAAAGCGAACGGTCAATTTGGAAGAAAGCGTTTCCCAAACAAAACAAAAAATGATAGCACTTCAACTTGGCAAGTGTCTACTCAGACACTACACCCACCTTTCTCTTTTCCTGGAGGTCTGTCCTCCATCACTGAAGACAGGATCTTGGGCACAAAATAGTTCTCTGAGATCTTGGGCCTCTGCCTTACCGGTCTGCTGTTTTTGATACGCTGACTGTACTGCCTGGCCAAATGAAACACCTTATTTTTCATCTTCTCCATATCTTGAAGGATGACTTCATCTTCATTGGAGGACCTTAAGGAGATGATCTTCGGTAGAGGAGGGTGGTTGACCTTGTGCCGCTCTTGTAACTTGTGTTTCTCGTTTGAAAGCCTCTGGAAATCTTTCATCTTGTCCTTTTCAATGATTTTGTTGTTTGGGGATGAGGTAGAGTTCTCATCAGATTCTTCCCATATTACCGGAGGTTCCCCAAATCCACTATCCGAGCTCACCTTACTGGTTTCTGCTTTTTTTTCTTCACCAGGTGAAGTCATCTGGAAATTCATCTGGGAGTCCTGATGTTGCTCAGAAGTCCCAGTTATCTCCACTTCTATGTCTTGCCACACTTTAACCATTTCAGATGCAGGCTGGAATTCCTCATTCACACTTAGGTCTCTAAGCTTAGACTCTTTGCCATATGCAGGAACCACAAAATCAGAGCTATCCTTTGCTTTCTTATCATCCCCCAAGCCTGGAAGATTAAAGACAGACCATAAAGTAGGCCTTGTGACAGAAAACGCTCTCTTGTGCAAAGCCAAATCTTCGTCTGTATGGTAATTGAGTTGCTGGCTGAGATTACGAACTAGGCCCGCAGGGATGTATGAAAGGCTCTCTCTGCGTTTGATGGCAAAGCTAGCATCCTGGTGCTCAGCATGTGTGTAGTATCGCTGAATCTTATGTATGAGCAATCGGTCCTTTTTGGAAAGAGTGTCTTGTTTCTTTTCAGACCTTTGGTCTGGTAAGAACGTGCTGTCAGGAATGGTCTCCGTTATTAATTCTGGAGTGGACTGTCTAAACTCTTGCCCTTTGTCTTTCTCATTGGTTTCAGCGCCACTGCTGAGCAAACTGCTTCTTCTACTTTCCGACCAAGACGACGGGCAGCCCAAGTCAAATGACCCTTCGACTCCTAGACTGCTTCTTTGAGAGATGCTGCGGACACATTGTTCTGAGATATTGCTTGCCTTGTCCAGTACGGGTGAAGAAGAGAGGCCACAAGGTGCTTCAACGTCCACATCTACCTCAATGTTCGGCACATACTCTGCGAGGTTCCTGCTGGCTTGAGTCCCTTCTTTTTCCTTCACTTCGAGTCCAGTAGGGGATGGGAATACAACACAGTCCGCTATATTATCTCTGATTTCTTGTCCTCTGTTATTGAGGTGTACTATCTCTGGATCAGTGTGGCATCCTGCTATTACTGGCTCACACATTTCGGGATAATTATCGGATTGGTCCACACCCGTCTCCTCTGACTCTCTAAAGGGAGGGAAGAACTTCTGTGAACTGCGTTCCCCAGTTGAGCTCTAGAAATTGGAAAGAGTAAAGTGAGTTATTGCTACAGGAAGCATTGAAGAGGATAAGGAAAGAGGATGTAATGATAACTTTAATCGCCAACGTTCTCCTTACAACACGTGCAATTTATCTAGCTTTAAGAGTTTTTCTAACTTTTAATTGAGATACTTGATGATATGAGGTAATTGATGTTACCTGTCCGAGGAAAGACAAACTTTCAGTAATATCATCGTGATTTTCTTTAGTGGCTGTTTGGCTGCTTTTGTTCAATGGCCAATTTTCCAAACAACCATCTCTCTCCTAAGGACAAAAGAGGATAACAGATGTAAATGTTCTACTAAATGACATCGTTCCCAGTTGCCATCTGTCAAACATCACTTCATTGATATTTCAACCATTCATAAACATCTTCAATTCGTTTAAAAGCATCAATGCATTTCAATACTTTTCCACAGACAACTGACCTTCTGAGATTGTTTTTGTGTGCCATCAAACAAAACACAATGAAACCGGAACCTTTGTTTCATTTAATTACGGAAGGCAAGCCATCCGACCTCTACCCCCAAAATTTGACAGTTAAATTCCCCTTTGAAGTCGAACTTCAATCAAATAATCTCATTGTGTCTCCAAGTGCAAAAACACTTAGAGACACCCGACGTCCCGTATTATTATGCATCGGATCCTTATACCCACAACATGCTGATTCCCATCATATGTACATTACAATCTTTGCACATTGATGCATGCCCTGAAATATAACCAAGACGTGGGACAAACAACATCAGCCATTAGGTTAGAAAATAACATTCCCACTTTAAAATGATCACTAGAACACAAATATCAAAATAATGACATTACTTGATCACACACAATCCCTTAAACCACCAGTGATTCACCCGATGTGAGTTTAGGGTGAATTTTTCGTAATCTTAGGTACCTGTGATTATATATTCTTTGAAGTTCAATGGATGATTTGCCAACATAATAATAATAATCTGACACATTAATTTGTGTATCGGACCGATCTGATGAAATTGAGTGATGCACAAACATGCATTTAGGTGGAAAAATGTCATTAGTCCTACAACCAGTTAAGTCTGAACTCTTATAGACTGAAAAATCAGGTTTTGAAGATGGCATTCAATTTGTAGGTCAAGTGCCCATTCAGAAATGTGTTTGTGTATGATTAGTGTCCATGCATGCAGTTATGTCCATGCAGTGATTCATGCAGATATCGGCCTCAGCGTGCAGCAGATGGAAATGTTGACCAATCGTTTGGTCAATTCGACCAAACACTGAGGTGGCCACCAGGCTATGGATGTGCAATAGAAAGTGATATGTGACCCTCACCGTGGTGAACTGATTGAAAAGCAAAGCCTTGGCCCTATAATGCTAGCAGGAGATGGCGGCCAACACTGAACTGGCAAAGTCAGCTACCTGCTCAACTCCCATCAGATCTTCCTCCTCTCCATCATCTCCTCCTATGGTGTCCTCCGCGCTCTTTGCTTTCTCTTCAAATCTACGTTCCTTGATGTCATCCAGCGAGCCTGTGCTGGATTCACGATCTTGTCCATTCTGAATCATTCCAGGTGACGCGGTCTTGAGTTCTGGGTTTGAGCTCACAGTCGTGACGTTGGTAGCGGACAGAATGGAAAGATGGTCTTGATCGACTACTAAAGTCCCTTCGCTGTCTGCATGCTGGACGCCACAGAAAAGTTATGGGATGTCAATGGGCGTTTAGGAAAAAGCAGATTTCTATAACACAACTGGAACCTTTTCAAGCATTTTTCAAGAGTTGTGTTGGCTCTACACTATATTGTTGTTTATAATTGTTGAGGAGTTGCTTTGCATCGTTGAGCCTTTCTCCGAAGACAATAAAGATTTTGCATGCATTTAAGTCAGAAAAGCAATTACGAAATAAATGCACAATAATTTTTCTCATGAATGTGATTCGGTGTACTGTAAATGCATTTTAATAATTGCTTTTGTTCCTCATGTTTTGCATAAAACCGTCTGCTAAATGCATACATGTAAATTGAAGCCGTTTCTTGATGTGAAAAGCTTGCAATAGAGAGTAAATATGGAAATCTTACCTTAAGTGTGCCTGAGTGTCATCCACGGATGAATAAGACGATGCAAAGACAAAGATAAATTAAATGTTATTAATATAACAATTTAGCAACAGGTTATCTACATATGCTTTCAAATGAGGCACATTGTTAGATTTTGAAGGCCTAGTGTTGGTTTTAATGACAAAGATGTATTCGAAATAGATTAAATTTGCAATAAAAAAAAACAGGATTAGGTGTAATGTGAAAAAGGGATGAAAATGTATCAAATAGGTGTTTTCTGGATCGGATAAACACGGGAATCATCTGTGGTGTTTTTCTGCTGGATAAGATTCAAATATGCAACAAAGCATCATATTTTGTGATTAAGTCTGACATGCTACGATAACAGATATTAAGAAACTTGGATTTACAATGCATTTTTATATTCTGGGTGCACGTGATACTGTATTATAAATGTGAGTGCTCTGCCTGGTCTGTGCAAAGATAATTAAATCAACTGCCAATGAAATGCATGCTATACGGATGCTCGGAGCTGCTTGAGAGCGCTTGGACACTCTCTGCTTATCTCCAAGACAGGAACAGGAAAAGAAAAAAAACAGGAGCGGCTGATGGGCTCCATAATTAACATCATGTGTGCAGGCGGAGGATCGGGGCTGTGGCCTTTGATCTGACACAGGAGGGACGAGTCGAGTCGATGCTAAAGCGACCGAGGGACAGCAGCACAAGTACAGACCAAAAGTTTGGAAACATTACTATTTTTCATGTTTTTGAAAGAAATTTCTTCTGCTCATCAAGCCTGCATTTATTTGATCAAAAATACAGAAAAAACTGTAATATTGTGATATATTATTACAATTTAAAATAATTGATTTTAAATGTATTATAATTTAAATTATCATTTATTTCTGTGATGCAAAGTTGAATTTTTAGGATCATTATCACATGATCCTTTAGAAATCATTCTAATATGATGATTCATTATCAAAGCTGGAAACGGTTCTGCTGCTTAATATTTTTTCAGAACATGTGATACTTTTTTAGGATACTTTGATTAATAAAAAGTAAAAAAAAAATGATGTTTTTAAAATATAAATATTTAGTAATAACAATATACACTACCGGTCAGTAATTTGGGGTCAGTAATTTCTTTCTTTTTTTATATAAAATCAATACTTTTATTCAGCAAGGATGTGTTAAATTGATAAAAAGTGATAGTAAAGAAAATATATTATTAGAATTGTTTATTTTATTTTTAATAAATGCAGTTCTTTTGAACCTTTTATTGATCAAATATATTCGACAGCAGAACTGTTTCCAACACTCATAATAAATCAGAATATTAGAATGATTTCTAAATGATCATGTGATCGACTGATGTCACATGTGACACTGAAGCTGGAGTTGTTTGCCAAGCACATCTCTGATCTTATCAGATAGCAACTAAATAGAGCGGTTACCTTTTGTTCGTCTCACACTTCGTTTCGCTGGTTCTGTCCAAAAACAAAACAAGAAAAGACAAGATCAGAAACTAAACAATTATAAGTTTGAGCTTTCATTTATGAGAGAGAAGAACCAGATCCACACACCAGAGCGTCTCCGTTCCTTTAACATCGCAGAGAAATCCTCCGTCTGACAGGACGCCGCTTTCTTCAGCCTGTCTGGACTGTAGCGGTACTTTACTGGACCTGAACAGAGAAGAGACGAAACAGCAGTTTTGGAAACAGTTTAATAAGAGTTTGAGTGCATCAAATTCATGCTAAATGCATGCTACAAGAACAAGTCATTCACTGAAGCACCTTGTTTGAGAATCAACTTACATGTCGAGTCCATGTCCAGAATGGCATCTTTGGCCTGAAAGTAATTACCAGAGAAAATGTTTATTACAGTATCGCTGATTCAGAGAAACATTTATTTATCTGTTTCAAAATGGACCGGTTAATCTATGTACTTGATGCGGTATAATATTAAAACACTTACTAAAATTAATTTTAAAAAATAATAATAATAACAACAACAACAACAACAACAAAAATGAATAAAACTTTTCAATTAAAATAATTTTGAAATAAATACAAGTAAAAAAAAATTATTACATTAAATGCTAAGAATGAATAAAATACTAAAAATGTTTTCATTATCAAACTATTTATTTTTTTATTTTACAATTAAAATAAAGTGCTAACTATGAATAAAATAATGAATGTAAAATGAAAAAAATTTAAAATAAAAATAAAACTACAAAAATAAATCCCTAAACATTAAGAAATTACAAATGTAATGTGAAAATAAATAACTTTGATAAAAATAAACTTTGGAAAAATGGAATCCACTGTTAAAATTAAAACAAATTAAAACATTTTTTTATTCAAAACTATTTGTATTTTACATTCAAAAGAAGCACAAAATGAATAAAATAAAAGTATATATATTTTCATACTATTTATTTTTTATTTTACAATCAAAATTAAATGCTAAATATGAATAACATAATAAAATGTAAAATGACAAAAAAAATAAAAAAATAAAAAAACACTACCTAAAAATGAAGAAAATAAAATGTTTTTATTTCAAAACTATGAAACACAACAATGAAAAATTAATAAAATACAAAATGTAAAATTAAAATAAATAATTTTAAATCAAAATAAACTTAACTAAAATTAAATAAAACAATAATGTAAAATTAAATAATTTTCAAATAAAACCAAACAAAATAAAACACTTACTAAAAACTTAATAAAATAAAGTGTTTTTATTTCAAAACTATTTTAAATTTATTTTACAGTCAAAAGAAATCACTGAAAATGAATAACATGCAAATGTAAAATGAACAATAATTTCTAAACGAGAATAAAAAATAAAAAGAGTGTTATTAAATCATTGAAATATTAACTGAATTAAATCCCAGGGGAACTTTAATCTCTGAGAGTTTAAAGAGGTTCGACCGCCAAGAACCTTTAGGAATCCCTGGTCTAAATATCAGATCAGGTTTATCACAGCATCGCTGATTCAGACAGACATCTGTGGATCGGTTACTGTACGCACTTTCTGTGGTATAACGGCGTGATGGTTCTCCAGAATGAGTCTCTTTATGTGATGAGCCCACAGTTTCTTCTCCTCCACCGTTCTGGCCTGAGAAACACAAGGAACTGTGATTAAAGCAGACACAATACACAGGAGAGTAATGGGTCATCTGTGTGCCGTGATCTCAAACTGACCTGAACCGTGTGCGGCTGCTTGGGCTGCTTGTAATGCGTCACGCTGAAGCGCAGCGAATCTTTAGCACTTTCTATCAGCATCAGTGTTGAACACTGAACACAGGCAAAACAGCACAAACATGTTTAACGTATCTGACTTTGGCTTTATAAAAAATACAATATAAAACCAATAATAGTGGAAAACAGATACGACTAAATTAAGTAATTTATTTGTTTACATGACGTGTGAGTGAATGAGCTGCAAGATTTTGAATAAACTAAGAACATACATTTATTTTTTATTTGTTTGTTTAAAATAGATCTCATGATGCTCCGATGATTCTGAAAAAACTAAACAAAACAGGCAACTTACGTACAAAATTTGATAAAATGATAATTGCTGTGGTCTATTTAAAAAATGTTCAATGAATTGTTAAACAAAAAAAAATGAATGAATGATTCAATGACTCACAAACAAAGACTTACTGTATTTTTCGGACTATAAGTCACACTGGACTATAAGTCGCATTTATTTAGAACCAAGGACCAAGAGAAAACATTACCGTCTCCAGCCACGAGAGGGCGCTCTATGTCTTCAGTGTAGACTACAGGAGAACTGAGCAGCACAGAGCGCCCTCTGGCGGCTGGAGACGGTAATGTTTCCTCTTGGTTCATTTCTCTCGGTTCATGTCAAATTAATTTTGATAAATAAGTCGCACCTGACTATGAGTCGTAGGACCAGCCAAACTATGAAAAAAAAGTGTGACTTATAGTCCGGAAAATATGGTAACTGTTTAATTTCTGTATTCTTTTAAGTGTTCTTGTAACAGTCACTTGTTGCCACTTACTGGTTTTACATTGTAATTGATAAAATCGAACACCCAAATAATCTAGTTTCAAACCTACTGCCCTCTCTAGGTTTGTTTTCTGAAACACGAAACAAGGTTTCAAAGCTATGTTTAGTCAAATGAACAGCCAGAAGTGTGAGTGCCTTTCATCACAGTGAGAGCAATTTCTAATACTTAGTGAACACATTAAAAGTAATTAAACATTTTCTTTGGGAAGTGAAACATCCACAGAACCCAACCCTAGTTAACAGATGCTGTCGAAGCATGAATAACATCATATACCGAGATGTGAGTCTTGTAGACGTAATGTTCTCCTCGTTTCTTGGTGATGAGCAGCATCTTATCAAACAGGAAGAGGGTTCTCTCGTTTTTGGCGCGGTGGACGTGAAACGTTCCTTCCAGAACCAGCTCACCGTATGTGGTCAGATCCGGACCCTTCCAGTTTAAGAGCAGAGACTGGATCTCCTGCACACACACACAATAGAATAAAATAGAAGAGAATCGAATAGAACAAAACAGAACAGAACAGGATAAGATATAATATGATTGAATAGAACAGAACAGAACAGGATCGAATAGAAAAGGACAGAATGGAATAGGATAGAATAGAATACAGTAGGATAGAACAGAGGATAGAACAGGAAAGAATAGAATAGAATATAATAATAAGATAGAATAGAATAGAATGGTATAGAACAGAACAGCATAGGATAGAATAGAACAGAATGGAATACGATAGAATAGGATAGGATAGGATAGGATAGAATAGAATGGAATAAGATAGAATAGAATAGAATAGAATACAATGAGTTAGAATAGAATAAAACAATAGTATCGAACAGAATAGAAATTGATTAGGATAGAACAGAACAGGATCAAATAGAACAGAACAGAATAGAATAGGATCGATAAGAATAGAACAGAATGGAATAGGATAGAATGGAATACAGTAGAATAAAAAGAACAGGATAGAATAGAAGAGAATAGAATCGAAAAGAATGAAACAGAATGGAATAAGATAGAATGGAATACAATAGTATAGAATAGAACAGGATAGGATAGCATGGGATCGAATAGAATAGGACAGAATGGAATGGGATAGAATAGAATACAGTAGGATAGAACAGAGGCTAGAATAGAGTAAACAGGATAGAATAGAATAGAATAGAATAAGAGAGAATAGAATACATTTGGTTAGAATAGAATAAAACAATAATATCAAACAGAATAGAAATTGATTAGGATAGAACAGAACAGGATCAAATAGAACATAACAGAATAGAATAGGATCGATAAGAATAGAACAGAATGGAATAGGATAGAATGGAATACAGTAGGATAGAACAGAACAGGATAGAAGAGGACAGAATGGAGTAGAACAGGATAGAATAGAAGAAAATAGAATCAAATGGAATGGAACAGAATGGAACAAGATAGAATAGAATACAATAGTATAGAATAGAATAGAACAGGATAGGATGGTATAAAATAGAATAAAACAGAATAGTATCGAATAAAATAGAAATTGATTAGGATAGAACAGAACAGGTCAGAATAGAATTAAATAGAACAGAACAGAATGGAATAGGATAGAATAGAATACAATAAGATAGAACAGAACAGGATAGGATTGCACAGAATATAACAGAACATAATGGAATTGCATAGAATGGAATACAATTGGATAGAATAGAACAGGATAAGATTGAATAGAATATAACAGAACATAATGGAATTGCATAGAATGGAATTAAATTGGATAGAACAGAACAGGATAGGATTGAATAGAATATAACAGAACATAATGGAATTGCATAGAATAGAATACAATTGGATAGAACAGAACAGGATAGGATAGCATGGGATAGAATAGAATAGAACAGAATGGAATAGGATGGAATAGAATACAATAGGATAGAACAAAACAGGATAGGATAAAATAGAACATAACAGAATAGATAGGATAGAATAGAAAAAGAGGATATGATATGATAGGATAGAACAGAACAGAACAGAAAAGTATATGATAAGATAGGATAGAATAGTAAAGCAAAAGATAGAATAGCATAAAATATGTTAAATGGAACAGAATAGAACAGAATATAATAGCATAAGATAAAATAGAATAGTATAAAATATAATGGAATGGAATAGAGCAGAATAGAATAGCATAAGACAGAATAGAATAAGATAGAAAATGATAGAATAGAATATCATAAGACAGAATAGATTATCATAAGATAATCGAATAGCATAAGATAGAAAAGAATAGAATAGAATAGAATGTTGTCAGTTCTTGTGCAGTAACTGGATCATTAATCCGTGATCTTTAAGCTTGTGTTTGGCTCGATAACAACAGCATGTGCTGACCCAGATCCATTAATGAACAGATCCTTCAGCTCATGAGTCAGGACTTCAGTTTAGAGTTAATTAAAGAGTATGACATGATGTGTTTGCCTGACGCTCTTTAACATCTTAAACCCAATACAGTCCTATTCTGTCCAATAATGAGATGTGACATGATAAAACAGCACTATGGGAGAAGTAATGGAGGTCAGGAACAACTAATACTCTCACTAATCACGTCCTTAAAATAAAACCCTCTGACAAGAGCACTAATAAAAACAGTTGCTCATTTCATCCTGTCATTAACATACTATTATTGTTTGCATTCATATTTTGAATTGGTTTCCTCCTCACTAGTTTCCCCCCATTTCATTTTAATATTAGTCAAAGTTTTAGTAATTTAGAGTTTTTTTTATTACATTTAAAATATATATAGTCTATATAGATTTTAATAATTTTTTAAGTTTCAGTTTTGATTATTTTAAAATATATAGTTAAACTAAGTGAAAATGAGAAATATTGCTTTGGTAACTAGATTAGATTTACCAAGACTTACTTTTTATTTGAGTTGATGCTTAATTTTGTCTACGTAATATTTTAGCATCACTGAGATATTATTATTAGTTTTTATGAATATTTTGAATTGGTTTTTGTTTTTACAATTTAATTTTAGTAAAATTTGTACTAATTTAGTTTTTGTTTGTCTATATAGTTTTTGTTCATTTTTATTTTAGTTTGTGTTATTTTAAAACAATGAAGATGAGAATTGTTGCCTTTACTATTTTTATAAATTTTATTTCAGTTGATGTTTATTTCATATCAGTGTTATTTTAGTATCAGATATAATATTATAGTTTTCATAATTTTTTTTTTTACAATTATTTGTATATTTTCTGTTTTAATTTTAGTTAAAGTTTTTGTATTTTTGACATATATATATCATTTTTTTTTATTTATTTTTTTAGCTATTTTAGTACACAAAATTAAACTAAATGAAGGTGAGAAATGTTGCTTTGGCAACTATTTAATAAAAATAAAAAAAACTATTTTGTTTATTTCTTGCTATTAAATAAAGGTTAGCTTTCTGATTTTCTTGTTGGGGAACTATGCTTTAGTTTGGATGTTCTGCATGAGTTCTGCTGGTAACAGACCTGAAGTCTCACGGCGTGCTCGTGTTTTCTCTTCATGTCGTTGATGTACCAGGCGACTCCCGTCATGCTGTCTATGGCCTCGAGCACCACCTCGTACCCGTCCTCCTCCGGGTCAAAGTGTTTGGCGATTTCCTTCAGACGAGCAAAAACACAGTCAGACTCTGTCCGTCTACACGAGAAAACACACTGAACTACGAACAAAAACTCTGCATCTGAAGATGACATAAACATGCAATAAAAATCTAAAGTTTAGATGTTACTATATAGCAGGGTTCCCCAAACTGGGTAGAGCAAATAACTGGAAATTGTGTTGAAAATGTAAAATATATATATTTTTTAATATAAACAATAGAAATAACACTTTTTTGTGTAACAGCATGTCATTGTCATTTTTTGTTCATTTTCTTTGGTTTTATTTTTAGTTAATTTAGTACATCATTTAAAATTAAATAAAAATGGAACTTTTAAAATTTCTAAAATTGATTATTTATTTTATTATGAAAAAATTATGTTTGAAAAACAATGAAAAACAATGTTTTACACAAATAAAATAATTTTAAAGAAATAATAAAGACATAATAGGAAAAAATAA
The DNA here is from genome assembly GCF_003368295.1 of Carassius auratus. Lineage (NCBI taxonomy): Eukaryota > Metazoa > Chordata > Actinopteri > Cypriniformes > Cyprinidae > Carassius > Carassius auratus. Next base: position 487,266 of record NW_020525567.1, on the reverse strand, counting down.
AATATAAACCACCAAAGGTGATCAGTATTTCTCAATATTTCTCATTTTCATGTACTTGACGTTGCTGCAGTAAAACACTGTGAGCCTGCTGTCCTGAAGGGAGAGCGGTGGAGGTGTGTTCGCACCTGAAGCAGCAGGTGATATCTGAGGATCCTCTGAACTGGTTTGAGCAGGTAAGATCCCAGCGGAAGAGAGAGCTTGAGAGACGCCTGACGATCCCGGAAGAACTTCACCAGAGACTTATTCCTCAGACACTCGGTCAACACCGCCACTGAACTACACACACACACACACACACACACAGAGAGAGAGAGACACACACACACACACACACACACACACACACACACACGCACGCACGCACAGAGACAAACAGGTTAATCTGTGAAAAATCACACTAACGTATTATATTTTATTGCTTTATGCATCATAAATAATGCTAGAAATTTGCCTCTGATGCAGTTTTATTTCTGAGATACTATTATGGTTTTCACTTATATTATAAATAATTTTTAATTTTTACACTTTGTCTGCATTTTAATTTTAGGTAGCGTTTTAGTAATTTTGTTGTGTATTTTTAGTTAAGCTGATTATTTTTTTAACATCTATATCATTTTTTTTTAATGTTTTTTCATTTATTTCAGTTTTAGTTATTTTAGTTCATCAAGTTAAAATAAATGAAAAATGCTGTCTTGGCAACTATCTTAAATAAAATTAGAGTTTTTTTATTTTTATTTTATTTCAATTTGTTTCATTTTTATGAAAATTATCTTTCTGTTTTTAGTTTGAGTTAACTATAATAACCCAGTTATGATATATGAATTATGAATCTTTAAAATCTGTATAAAAAATAATAATAAATAAACATACAAGGACGTGAAAAGGACAATCATATACAGGCTTATTATAAAACTAAAATCATTAAAAGAAACAAAACATAAAAAGTAAATTTCAGCTAGTCATCAAGGCAACATTTCTTCTTTTCATTTAGTTTAATATATATGCAGTAAAAAAATAAACAAATAAAAAACAAAAACAAAAGATTTAGATATTTAAAATAAAAATTATACTAATAAAATATCTAATATATAAAAGAAAAAAAACACCATATTTACTAAAACTTTAAAAAACAAAACAAAAAAAACAAAAAACATTTTTTATATAGTTAATTAACTTTTATTTATCAAGGCAACATTTCTTATTTTCATTTACCTTAACTTGATATACTAAAATAAACTAAACTAAAACAGAAATAAAAATTAACAAAAAATATAAACCTATATCTATATATAAAAAGCAAAACCTAATAAAAATGACAAAAACACACAAGACTAGTGACTAAAATTAAACTGAAACCAGAAAATATTAAAGTAAAGACTACACTAAAATAAAACCACACTGCTCATATAAAATAGTGGGTACGTGTCAAAGGTCACGACCTCTGCTGGTTTGCAGCACTGAAAGGTTAAATATAACCAACACATGATATAATATCCAAACATTCCCTGCTAAAGCAGACTGATGGTGATGTTCACACACATTTAACCCCGCGCTTGACTCACTTTGGGTAGTTTGTACAGTACTGCGTGTAGATCTCAAAACACTCTCTCTGCAGACAGAAGGAGGGACATTAATCCGTTTCATAAAGCAACATGCTGAAGGGGATATTAAGTTCAAGTTTGTATTTAGTACCTTGTCCACAAAGCAGCGTGCAATGGCCACAGGATCACAGGCACACATGTCTAAAGACTGTAATAACTCACTACAGAGAGAACAGAGATTCAACAAACTCCAATAAAGATGCAAACGATAAAAAAAGATGAAAGGTTTCAGGATGCATTTAACCCTGTAATGCCTGACAAATTAAATATAGTTACAATAAACTGAAAAAAAGCATATGAAGTGTTGAATCTTACCTGTTGAATTCATAAATGTGTTCAATATTCCCAAAAAGTGAACAAACTTGTTCCGGTTTGATGGGAAGGTCCCTGGTGTCAATAATGTGCACAAGATAATCCTGAAAATTGGAAAAAAAGGGAAATAAATATGATTTTAAACTCGACCAATGATAAAGTATTACGCATCTTGAGTTGTGCTGTAATGCCTTCAGCTGCTCAGCAGGTGGCGCTAGAGGACTGACGGAGAACTGCACACTCGATCTATTAATGCTTCCTAAATGCATTTGAAAACTGGAAAAAAAAATTACTTATAGATTATAATAATTCAATAAATCATACAAACTATACAAATTACATAAGATTTTTTTTCATAATACAAAAAAAAAAAAAAAAAAAAAAAATTTGAAAGCAGTTTGTAAAACCATCACTTTACCCTGATAATACCACAGTACTAAATTCTGCCTGGCTATAAACACTGACACACTATAATTACAATGCATTGATTGATTTCATTAATTAAACTCGGTGCCAACAATGTATGACATTCCTCATTACAATAATAAAAATGTTTATTATTTTGCATTATAGTAATGAGAATGGCATGAAAATGGTCAATGCTAAAACACTGAAAACCCACCATGCATTAACCGTTCATTCTTAACTGAACACATTCTTGAAAGTATTATACATGCATGTAAACCTCACATGCAATGCATTGATTTATTAAAGTCAGCATAAATGCAAATTTTTGTTTTGTTTTTTGCATTATATACAGAACATAAAAATGCATGATACTGCGAAAAGAAACCATCCCAAAACTTTTCTAATCTGAACATGTTTTTGAAAGTTTTTCGTAACCCTCTCACGCGGCATTTAAACCCTGTTCTGTGCTGCTCCAAACAGGCCAAATCAAGCTGGAGTTTAGCAGGCCACATCATAAAAGCATGACACACACACACACACACACACACACCCAATGCTCATATTAGGAAATGGTATCACGGCTGTGATTCAGAGCACCGCAGCTCAGGGAGGGGATCAACATCCTTCACCCAAAGCACAAACATAATGAGCAGATATTCTGCATGAGTGCATCAGAGCCTTCATTATGCAACAGCATCACATGGACATTCAGCTCCAATGTAAGATGTGCATCACATGACACCTCTGAGACAGAAACTACAGGAAATTTAGAAGACAATCAATGCAAAAGAGGTTGAGGCAAGGTTTGGGCACTCTCTGTGAGAGTCTGAGTCTATTTGCAATGTTAAACCACCAACAAAACGTCCAGTTTCACCCAAACAGATGTCAGATCAGGCCAGTGTGAATCACCATATTTGGGCGTTTTCCTGTAGTTTACATTGACCAATGCCAAACTCATTCATTCATCTTTTTTATTAAGAGCTTTACAGGTACAGATGTAATCCAAAGAGCTGAGCAATCCACATTAAATCCACATTAAATCAGAATAAAACCTAACAACACGAAAGATCAGAAAAGTCTCTAAAAACACAAACGAAGGTCTTAATTTCCAAAAGGAAGTGTATTAGATTATTTAGGGAGCTAAACTAAGAACTGCAACACATTCGAGAACCTAAATAGACTCCGATCTCAAATTCCCAGACGATCCCGGTAACATATGACATCAGTTTCCGACTTCCTGTGAGAAATACACGGCTCTTCGAAATGCTCCCTCAGACCCATAATGCACCTCAAATGATCTTTAAAAAAAAAAAACACTTGTAAAGTCAAGTCATATTTCATTCTCTGGATTTAGATCTAATTCTATCGTATGTATAGTGTTATATATATCAGTATATAACATATATCAGTGTTGCAGTGACTTGGGTGCACGTGTGAGCAATTAAAGACAATTAAGAGATTTAAAAGTTGGTTAGTTTTGTTCTTTTTAGAGGTTTAAAAATTGGTTAATATTCTTCTATTACGATAAATAAATATGGGTTGGTTTTGGGCAGTTTAGAGATTATAATTTTGGTTGTTTTTGTTCAAATTAGAGATCGAAATATCTGTTTTGGTTCTATTAAGATATTTAAATATCGGTCAGTTTTGTCCTAAATAAAGATTTAAATATCGGGTGATGTTGTGTTAATTAGAGATTTAAATATGGGTTGATTTTGTTCTTAATAGTCATTTAAATATTTATAGTTTTTGTTCTATTAAGATATTTAAATACTGGTAAGTGTTGTTCAGATTAGATTTAAATATCGGTTGATTTAGTGTTAATTAGATATTTAAATATTGGGTTGGATTTGGACTAAATATGGACTTAAATATTGGTTGTTTTTGTTCTAACTAGATTTAATAGTTATAGTTTTTGTTCCATTAAGATTTAAATACTGGTAAGTTTTGTTTTAATTAAAGATTTAAATATCGGTTGATTTAGTGTTAATTAGAGATTGAAACATGCGTTGGTTTCATTCTTAAATATGGGTTTAAATATCGGCTGATTTAGTGATGATAAGAGATTTAAGTATGGGTTGGCTTTGGCCTGTTAAGAAATTTTTATTTTGGTTGTTTTTGTTCTAATTGTTCTAATTTTATTTTGGTTGTTTTTGTTCCAATTAAAGATTTAAATATCGGTTGATTTAGTGTTTAGAGATTTAACAAGGGTTGGTTTTGTTCTAAATATGGATTTAAATATTGGTTGTTTTTGTTCCAATTAGATATTTAAATATTAAAAGTTTTTGTTCTATTAAGATTTAAATACTGGTAAGTTTTGTTATAATTAAAATGTTAAATATCGGTTGATTTAGTGTTAATTAGATATTTAAATATTGGTTGTTTTAGTTCAAACTAGATATTTAAATATTGTTTGAAAAGACTGTCAAAAGTCTGGAACATGACTGAGCTTTGTAAATTAAGGGATTAAGATAGGGATGCAACAAACTATTATTTTTATAATCAGTTAATCTAATGATTATTACAATCATTAACTGACTAATCTGCGATTCATTCACTTATTAATCAGTAGTCTCTGTTCTATTATACAGCTTTTACAATTAGTTAAATATACCGAGTTGCACATTTTCTAACTAATAAATAAAACTCAATCAATGTTATTACTATTAATATCTTATGATGACAGACAGAGATTTTCTCATTCACCATTTAATTAACCGTATGGAAAAGTAACAGAATGACTTATGCATCATTCTGCCTAGAGAGAAGATATTTATTTTTAGATTATTTTATTCACAATATTATCTCTCTTAAAACACCTCATAATATTATAAAAATAAAAACAGTCCTGAGCTAGATTAAGCTTTAATCTGTGCAAGCCAAACTATCACTTTAAATGTAATAGCATTATTTATTTATTAATTTATTAATTAAGTAATTAATTTATTTACTCATTAAAAATCTTAACAGAAAATCAAGCCGTAATTCTAAATGAAAGTGACACTGAAACAGTTTTTTCATGTTTAATACTGTAAAGTTGAGTGCTTTAAATCAGTCTATTTTATAAAGAACTATTAAAAAAAGCTTGATGCTTTCTTAACTGCTGTTTTCTCACCGCTGGCACTTTTGTTGTGCGTTTATTTCATTATTTAAAGGAAAGAGCGTAGTACATATATGCTCTAGATCTCTAGATTTAGATAATGATTAGTTCTGTTCTAAGCAAGAGTAAATAATTCTCAAAAAGCATCAATGAAGATACGATCACTTGCCAGACAGTTGTCAAAGGTATACGTACTTTGGTAGTAAAACAGCATAGCTGATTTCTCATTTCAAATTTGAGGTCCAAAAACGTTCAAATGTTGCCATCTTTTCCGTGCATTGCACATTTTCCACTGAGAGAGCAATGCATTATGGGATTTCCCAAAAGATGCATGCTATGCTGCCGTAGAAGTATTTAATAAGGTCTAACTTAAGGAACATGTACTATGTATATATTCATCAAGACCGCATTATATGTGTTGCAAATGCAATGCAATATTGGTGAATGGAAAGTCATGCATAAGGAATATGAAAGTGCAAACATATTCCCGCATTAGGAGTGACACCTGTGAAACCCCAGGAATTCCCAGGTTCATCAGCGAGGCATCCTGCTGACGCAGCACTCCACCCTGAGTGGGAAATGATGGCCGCGACCCAACGACCAAAAACAGCAGTAGTGCAGTGGAATTCAAAACCTCAGCGTCTCTTATTAGTTGTTGGTTTGTCGTTGTTGCTTCAAAGCAAGGCATTCTGGGTATTCTGAAAATGTGTGAGGGACACCATCTGTCTGTTTGAAGCTGGTAAGGTTACAGGAAGTGGCTGTGGAGCTGTTGGCAGCTCTGTGGAGGGCTTATGGGACATAAAGAGGAATGCTTTCTCTTTAAAGCCTACTGAGAATCCTACATTAACAGCACTTTTAGCCATCAAGGTTATGCTCACAAAAATCATCAAATGCATCCTTTATGGATAAGGCACGCACACACACACACACGCACACACACACAAACTTTTTAACAGTAGTGTATCATCATATTATTATGATTTCTGAAGGTCATGTGACACTGAAGACTGGAGAAATGATGCTGAAAAATCAGCTTTGATCACAGAAATAAATTACATTTTTAAAATACATTCATATAGAAAACAGTTGTTCTAAATTGTAAAAAATATTTCACATTTGTACAGTTTTTACTGTATTTTTGATAAAATTTTTTAGCTTTCATAAAAAAAAAAAAAAAAAAAAAAAAATCAACCCTGAACTTCTAAACAACGGTGTATCTGAATCTCACTCCAGTATCCATAAAAAGTAAAAAAAAATGGTTTTCATTTCAATAATTTTCTTAAAACATATTTTTGTTAATATTTTGAACTACTACTATACGATATTTCTGAATCTTAATGCACAGCTGTTTTCAAACCAATGTTTCTCACCTCTATGATGCTGCACAGATCCCTGACGTACATCCGCTCCGTCTCGATAATCTCCATGACCACACGATCCACGTGTGTGAGCTGAGGGCTGGGCGCCATGATGACGCTGGTGAAGGGTGATGGAGCTCTCACAGACCGTGCTGTCGGGGAGCCGCTGTCCCCTCGATGGACGACACAGACGAGACGGTGCACACGCTGCTGACCGGCCGGCTGTCCTCTGAAGGGTTAGTGATGGACAGCGAGCACCAGTCTGTGACCCGTGGATCCTGACCCCCCACAGACGAACCGGACAGACGATGACATTCTGCTGGAGACAAACAGAACAAGATTTCTGCATGCTTTCAGCTTTATTCAGCATCTTACGGTGATTCATAATAACATGATAATGTTAATCAAGTTTTTTTAACGTTTCACTGTATTTTTTTACTTTATATTACTGAAAAAAAAAAAATATATATATATATATATATATATATATATATATATATATATATATATATATTTTTTTTTATGCAATCAAATGAAAACTGCATGACTTCCTTTATTTTTGGGCAAAGTGCCGCACAAAAAGGTAAAAATGGACAAAACAATGGTTTGGTATTCCTTTGTGTATTATTATTAGCATTATTATTACTACTGCTAATAATAATAATAATAGTAATAATAATAATAATAATAATAATAATAATAATAATAATAATAATAATAATAATAATGTCAAATACAAATTTATAATAAAAATGGAGGTAACCTAAATTTATATAATTAACAATTTGGTAATAAAAAAAATAACCAAATAGGCAAATTTTATAATTTAAATATTTTAAAATGTAATAAATGTTATAACTTTTTTTGGTAAAGTGCTGCACAACGAAGTTTTATTGATTATTGAAAATCTTGAAATTCCTTAATTGAATAATTTTTTTTTTATTATTATTATTATTATTATTATAACTAAAACTACTAGTACTTCTACTTCTGTTATTAATAATAATAATAATAATAATAATAATAATAATAATAATAATAATGTCAAATACAAATTTACTAAAGAAAATGGCCTAATAAAATAAATTTCAAATAAATATTTTATAATGCAAGCAAATATATATATAAAATTGGCAAAGTATTGCACAACAAAGGTTTACTTGTTTAAATTAAGACATGGACAAAAAAGATGAACAAAATTATCAATGTTATTATTATTACTGCAACAGCTTTACAAAGTGCATTCTACGGTCTACTATAAATAGTAATATATTTCTTCCTTAACTTATTCAAGCTTCTGTACTTTTAAGACTTATATAAATGAAATGATGTGTGAAATGAGTAGCAATGCCTCTGAATACTGAACTAATGAGTCGACATTAAGCTGCACTTTAATTCAAGAATATGGATGGACTGAAGAATTTGCATTGTGCATGTTAGTAATCGATTGCCACTTCCAGATTATCTTTGACTTTTTGGAGCTGCTTTAATTCCCAGGAACCCTGTTCTGTGTTGTGGTTTACTGTAAGTTTATTTTCTGATTCCTGCTCTTCATACCGACATAAAATCCTCTGGAATGATTCTGGCCGGGAATGAGAATCCGGAGAGGAAGGAAATGAAGGACAATCTATCGGAGACAGTCTGACAGGGACAGATTTTAGGGTCGCAGGCTGACGTCATATACTCAAATTATTATATTAGACTTATATGATTTGAGTTTTTACGGCTCTGATAAGCTCTTTCTGGGCTTGTAGATGCATGATACGAATGAGCTCATCATACGGACCTTTAACAATGAAATCCAACCTCAAGTCTCCACATGAGCGACACATTCGAATCGTATCGCTCTCGGCTCCATGATTCATGGATGACATCATTCCTATCATACAGGAAAACGATTCTTACGATTTATGAAGGAGGTCGTGCAGCAGCGGTGTTGAAATCTGGTTTAGTAAGAGTACGTTCTCGTTTCCTTCCTGTGTTTGGTAAGAGTGTGACCATCATCTCACATGCAAACACAGACAGCAGATCTCACATGACGACATATAGGAAAGATTTAGTATAAAGTCTGTGAGCTGACACAATGAGGGATAAAAGAGGCTAGACTTACAGTGGACATGCAAACATCAAGAAACATGAGATATCTGTGGCTTTTAAACTATGCATTTGAGAAACAATTAGTTATAAAACTAAAATAAGACTCTGGACATTATCTTTTTTTTAATACTTGCATTGAAATTTTTATGTAACAGTATACTTAGATGTTACAATTTATGAAATTGCTGAATCAATTACATTTATGAAATTTGTATCGAAATGTTACAAACACAAGCATTAAGACAATTATATTTGACAATTTCTTGGAACAATTTATTTAAATTTTACATTTTTAAGCATTTTTGACGAAACCTAGATTTTACAGTTTCTAGTTAAAAAAAGGAACAATTCATGAAATTGCTGAATTAATTAAATTCATGAAATTCTTATTGAAATGTTACAATCATTAGCATTAACACAGTCATATTGGAACAATTTATTGGAACAATTTATTTAAATGTTAAATTTTTAAGCATTTTTGATGAAACCTAGATTTTACAATTTCTAGTTAAAAAAATGGAACAATTTATGAAATTGCTGAATCAATTAAATTTATGAATTTTTTATTGAAATATTACAATCATAAGCATTAAGACAATTATATTTGTCAAGTCCTTGGAACAATTTATTGAAATTTTACATTTTTAAGCATTTTTGACGAAACCTAGATTTTACAATTTCTAGTTAAAAAAAGTAACAATTTATGAAATTGCTGAATTAATTAAATTTATGAAATTCTTATTGAAATTTTAGAATCATTAGCATTAAGACAGTTAAATTGGAACAATTTCTTGGAACGATTTATGAAATTGCTGAATTAATGAAATATATTAAATTTGTAATGTTATTTATGAAATTGCTGAATTAATGAAATATATTAAATTTGAAATGTTACAATCAAAAGCATTAAGACAATTTCTTGGAACCATTCATGAAATTTGTATAGAAATTTTACATTTATAAGCATTTTTAATTTATTTACAATTTCTTGTTAGAAATGGAACAATTTATGAAATTGCTGAATCAATGAAAGAATTTTTGAAATTCGTATTTAATATAACAATCATAAGCACTGATACACCTACATTTGACTATTTCTTGGAACAATCTATGAAATTTGTGATGACACCGATTAATGCTGGGATAAACAATTATTTTTTAAACGATTAATCTAGCGATTATTTTTTCGATGCATCGATAAATCAAACGATTAATTTTTTCGCACCGATTCGATTTCGATTATCTCCCCATTAATTGACTACTAACAATTTATACATGTTGATTTACATATCTGAATGAAAAAAAACATGAATTCCTTAACATTGCAATATATGTTTATTGCTCTTAAAATTACAATATAAAAGACTAAGAATGCATTACTTTGCACTTGTATAGAGATAGCATTCAATAAAACCGTGAAGCCTTGAAAACACATAGCTTACTGAAACAAGCTTACTGAACACATATGGCCTAGCTTACTGAAAAAAAGTTCTTCTTTCAGATGAAAAAAAACAACTTGATGTATAGCATTCAATAAAAAAGGTCACCCAAAATACTTGTTTAGAGCAATTGTAAGAATACAGTTACCAATGTAAACTTGAGGGATTTAAGCTAATACAGAGAGTGCTTTTCCAAAAAAAATAAAAAATAAAAATTAACAGTGGGAGCCAGCAGCCTGTCATGAAAAAAAAAAAAAAAAATCTCCGAATGTTCCATGTGAAACTTTGGCGTTCCGCCCTTTTTCTATCGTTTCTAATGATTTTGGTTAATATGCACGAGAGAGAGAGAGAGAGAGCAAGAAACGCTTGAAAAAAACCCTGGATTGGTTATATAACGTTGGACACAATGTTGATCCGGCCATCGAGTATATTCAGCTAACAAAAGGTAAACATTTTGCAAACGTTTTTTAGAGAAATAAAAACAGGTCGACGTATTTTTTGCGTCGACGTCATCGATGACCTCGACGCGTTGTCCCAGCCCTACACCAGATATAATTTCTTTTTAGAAATTGAACAATTTAATAAAATTGTTTAACAAATGAGGACATTTATAAAAATGGTATTGAAATTTTACATTCATAAGAATTTAAGGAACCTAGATTTGACAATAGCTTGTCATAACGGTCAAAAACAATCAAGTTGCCAGAAACAATTTATGATTTATTTTTTTCATACATAAGCATTTTTAAGGTACCTACACTCAAATTTTTTTTTTAAATGAAACAACTTATGAATCTTTTAGAATAATTAATACTCAAAACATAATTTATTTTGAAACTGCTACAATGTGACTTTTCCTAAGCCAAAATCAACTTTATCAGGACTAGTTATGACAAACTGAACCAGTTCTCAAATAAAGACTCTTGACAAACTTGTTTTCTCAGTGAATTAAGTTTTGCAGGTGTTCACGGGGGTTAAAAGACTTCATCAGGACTAGTTATGACAAAGTGAGTCACTGTAAAGCATTACATTCCAGGGAAAAGAGATATTTCGGGAACTAAAACAATGGCGCTTTTCATCGGAACATGAAGTTTATGACTGACCCGTCATAAAAGCTTCCTTATCCGATGCCAATTAAAAACAGGGTGCAGTAGTGTGAGCTGTTCAGAGTCATCACTGACAAATATGAGATATAAAATATTAGAAAACTATTAAAAATAAAGCCTCTTCAGTGGTTTCTGTGCAGGAGCCTCTTGTTCTTAATAAGAAGGTTTGTTATTGAACCATTGTTTGGTTATATAAGGTTTTTGCACCTGGTTCTTTAAAATCACTTTTGCTTTTCTGAAGGAAAAGAGAATACAAGCTTCTTTGTGGAAATTAGGAAGTTCTCCAAAGACATTTCACAGGTAAATTTAGTAATGCAGGCATACAAAGCAGTTTAAGTAAGTAACACTTATAATGATAATAGTCTTCAAAGAAACCATTGTTGAAACAATAAAAATTCTATTTAAATATTACATTTTTTTTTTAAATGTTTCAATAATATCATAAACCGTTCCATTTCTAACTACAAATGGCCAAATCTAGTAGACTTAAAAATGCTTTAGTGTAAAACTTCAATTCAAATTTCATGAAATAATTTATGGTTAGAAAAGGAATATTTTAGACAATTGTTGAATTTGTGTTGACATTTTAAAATGCATAAGATATCTAAATTTATGTCATTTTAGAAATTGAATAATTTATGAAATTGCTGAAACCGTACAATTTTGATTCACATTTCATATTTGTAATTGTTTCATTGTGGCAACAATTTCACAAATTGTTCAATTTCTAACAAAATATGATCAAATTAAGGTGTCTTATAAACATTTATGAGATTCAAATCTTAATTCAGAGTTCATAAACTGTTGCACTGTTTCAATAAATATATAAATTATAATAAAACATGGTCAAACCTAAATGTCTTAATTTTAATTCAAAATTTTTCATAAAGCGTTTCTTTCTTGAGAAATTAATAATATATTTCTAACAAAATATGGTCAAATCTAGATGTCTTTAAAACATTTATGCATTTAAAAATTCTATTTAAATTTATGTTTTGAAGTGTAAAATTTTAAATCAAAATATATAATTCTTGCATCATTTCAATAAATTTATAAATTAAATTTCTAACAATACACTGTCAATCCTAAATGTCGTTAAAACGTGTGTGCGTGTAAGAATTCTACTTAACATCATTTTAAAGTGTAAAATTTCAATTCAAATGTTAGAAATTCGGTGTCTTAAACATTTATGAGAAAAAAAATTCATTCATTGTTGAAACAATTTCATAATATATTCCATTTCTAGGCATCTAGATTGTCACTAAATGATTAAATTACTAAAATCACCTAAATGTCTTAAAACGTTAATGCGCATAAGAATTCAATTTCATAAATTGTTTCATTGTTTCATTGTTGCAACAATTTCATAAATTGTTTCATTGTTTCATTGTTGCAACAATTTCATAAATTGTTTCATTGTTTCATTGTTGCAACAATTTCATAAATATTTCCTTCTCAAATATAAATGTTTTAAAATATGCTTGTCATTAAAAAAAAAATCTAACTTCATAAACTGTTTCACACTCTTAGGTGTTTTTTTTTTTTTTAAAGATGCTGAAAATTACATTTTATATCCAATCTAAAGTGCTCAATATTATAAATGTTAAATCAACAGTTCAGTGGTACAGAGCTAATGATTAAACGCAGTGTTTAACACACACACACACACACACCTTCAGAGTCTTACAGGAAACCCAAACACACCTGACACACAATTAACATTCCTTCACAGGAATTGGTTTGGAACACACTGTCCTCCGAACGGAAAACCATGACAAACTCATCCCGACTGACTCGCATCTGCTCAGACAGGCAGAGAACAGCCACAGGAATGACTCAACAATGATTCACTAATACACATATACGTACATCCATATTTCAGCTACAGTGGCGATGCAGTCAGATAAGATTTACAAGAACGATTGACACCATTCGTCAATGAGAAAAATGTGTTAAAACACCGATCACTTCAGCTCAATCCCTTATCAGTAAACAACTCTATGCACACTAAACCAGCCAAAAACAAGCATTAACCCACATACCTCCCCGTCTGACTGTGAGAGTCCAGGATTGTGAACACAAACAATGATTAACTCTCCTCAAGGTGAGTGTAGTATTTGAATTGAGCTGCAGACAATGATGCTAACTTCAGAGAAACGTATGCTCCGATAAACCTGGTTTCTGTCTGGATTCGCAGACGTTTCTGGAAGCGAACGTCTGCGGAGGAATTTCTGGAATTCCAGGGATTCTTGAGCGGCGAGGTTTGATTTTCATAACCTGAATTCCTGAATCCTTAGAAAGCATGCAAACAAGCTTCCTCTTCACCTGAGCAATGATTAGAGGCAGAACATGCAAACGGTAACAGCTCAAAAAAGATCTGCGATCGCTAAATACGGCGTGTGACGAAAGTCAGATTTATGCACTATATGTAGAAATTTCGCATTGAAAGAGTTTATCTATAATTTTATAACTTATTTGTAACCTTCAAATGTAAACATCTTAGAAATATTCAAATTTCATGCATTTCTTTTATGCATAACCCATGAATTTTAATTATACATAACCCATGCATTTTATGCAAGGAAACAATTTATGAAATTTATATTGAAATTGTACATGCATGAGCATTTTTTCATGCATTTATGAAATAGTCAAAACAATACATTTCATATATAATTTCATCAATTGTAAAAATGATTGAATTTCTAACAAAAATAAATAGTCAAATATAGGTGTCTTAAAAAATTGTTTTGAGATTTTCATTCAGTTTACATACAAGTTGTTGCACGGTTTAAATTTTATATATTTTTTTTTTCAGTTTCTATCAAGATGTGGTTGAATCTAAATGTCTTTAAACTGATTTTTACTTAATGCATAATTTATGCACAATAAGTTTTTAAATACCCCTTTAAGACATCTATACTGTAAAAGGAGTATTTTCATATTTGTACATACAAATATTATTGGAGTTCTTTAAAAAATAAAAAAAAACGTTTTCTACATCAATGTTTTAATTAACTATTTTTTGTAATTATTATACAGTGTATCCTACCATTAAAAAGTATACTTTTAATCATCAAAGATGCATTCAGTTGATCAAAAGTGAGATTAAAAGACATTTATAACATAAACATATTCCTCTTTTAAATAAATGCTATTCTTTTTTAACTTTCTATTAAAGCATAAAATATTATTTTGTATTCAAGCAGCAAATCGTAATATTTTCATGATTTCTGAAGATCATGTGACACTGAAGACTGGAGGAATGATGCTGAAAATACAGCGGAGCATCACAGAATTAAATTATACTTTAACACAGATTCACACAGAAAACATCTGTTTGAAATTCTAAAAACATTTCACAATTTTTATTGAATTTACTGAATTTTTAATCAAATAAACACAGCCGTAGTGAGCAAAATCGATTTCTCTGAAATAATCCAAATGTCAAATTTCAGTTAGGCTGCACACATAATAAATCATAAAGACTGCACATGTTAAACATACAACACAGGAAAGCAATGTAGATTAATGAGCGAAAACATATTTCCTTTTAGCAAACTACAATCAGAAACACATCAGTCAAACTATAAAAGCCGCCGATGCAAATTTCACACAGAACAACATTGTGTGCATAGTCAAAGCAGAGAGCAGTGACGTCTAACACAGATCTGATCATGAACGCAGTTTCACTGATGCAAATGACCGAGCATGTTACACAACATACAGCGCCAAACCTAAAAATACATGGCTGAACTGAAAAACAAGCCGCTATGAGACTGATATAAACGTATGCTTACAAACACACATCTGTAGAAGAAGAGCACACACACGTCTGGCAGCAAACAAGCAACTCTAGAAATATTCCTCACCTGAGGTTATCAAACGTAATGAAGTTTCCTGACACTTCTGACCGTGCCGCACAGCTCCAGCAGATCTGATGGCATCTGATTAATGTGTGTGTGTGTGTGTGTGTGTGTGTGTTTAACACTCACCTACTGCCTCGACACGCCTAGAATCACGTCACAATCACCCCAACACACACACACACACACACACACACACACACACAGAAAAATACTGATGCGTTACTTTAAGATGGAACTGCCTCGATCTGTTTTTAAAGACTCTGTATGTTCTGTAACATTCACTGTTTATCATGGTACCAACACAGTAACAAATCCTAATGGGATTGAATAAGAATTAAATACAATGAATAAATAATACATCTATGAATAAAATATAAACAAATAAAGTAAATGACTTTTAATAACAACAAACTAACAAATAAAGGCTTATATAAAAGATAAAAAATTCAAAACATTCCTGATAATTTTTATAAAAATGTAATTACTTTACTGGGGAAAACAACGATCACCTCAAAATAAATAAATAAATAAATAAATAAAATAATTATAAAAGAAACACTAATATTTATTATTTGTTTAATTATATTTTGGAACCGATCCTAATGAGATATTAAAAGAAAAAAAAGAAGAAGATCGTACTGAATTAACTAGTTTAAAGTAAAATCAATTAAATATATAGTGCCTTTTCAAATAAGAGTTAAACTGAATTAAAATTAAATAAATCATGTTTTTCCACTTGAAATGCTTGTTTTTCTCATTGACAATAAAAAATAAATATAATTTTAAATAAAAAAAATTATTATGTTTTTCCACCTGTATTTGAAATCCTTGTGCTTTTCTCATTGACACACATACATACATACATACATGTATTTTCCACTTGCATTTGTGCTTTCCTTGTTGACATTTAAGAGATGTTTAGATGGAAATTAGCGATGTGGACCAGTGTCTCTCCGAGACTCCTATACAAAACTATTTCACAGATACAATAGCCAGCAAGTTCACAATCATCCGATAAAAGTTTAACAAAAACTACATGATTAGGGCCCTATGAAATGATTTTTTTTTTTAAATCACCATTTTTTTATTGTTACTAAATTCTGTTTTAGCTTGTCTAATTATTTGAACGCATAAAACAACTTAATTATTATTTTCTTTTCATAAAGAAGCCTAATGATTTTTTTCCCCTCAAAATTTAAATTTTTCTTGTTATCAAATCAAGGCATGAAACATTAGTTTTATTTGTCTTTTAATTACTGAAAATTAAGCAAACCTTTTTTTTGGCAAACAAAATTTTAATATTAATAAAAAGTTAAAACAAGGAAGAAATGTGTGATTATTCCTTAAATAATGATCATTTCATTTTAGTAGTAGTAGTAGGCTAAGTACATTCTACTGAACAATAGACTTCAAAACCAGACTTTTATTTTGACGGTTTGCAGTGAATACCTTTACAGTTCTGTGCATGTGATATGATGCTTTTGCTCAAATCAAAGAGAGAGAGAGAGAGAGAGAGAGAGACACACACACACACACACAAACACACACACACACACACAGAGAACAGCTGAATCAATGTGATTCTTTGAAGTCTCGCTCATTAACACATCACCTCCACAGTCATCAATAACACATTCATGCTATTTGTACCCAGCAAGAGTCTCAGGATACTGTGAAAACAGGAGGAGTCCATTATAAAGACTTTTGTTTTCACCTGGAGCCCTTCATGTCAGACGTACCTGTGCCGTTCTGCCGTCTAACTGTATAATTTGAGTTGATTACAGGGTTAGTGTAGAGTCAGATGTGCAGATAACCACACAACTCCTGAAAGAAGCGATTACTGAAACCATTTCTGATGACAGACAGAGATGAGAGCGTTTCTGTCTAATAACAAGCAGCTTCTCGTGCGGCACAACAATGTGGAAACTGGATATTTCACATTCAAATGAAGTTCACCAAAACCAAACCTGTGCGTCATTACACAACATATTTGATTTGATACATTTGTCTAAATAAATAGCTTAAATTTGCTAAAGCGTTTGTTAACCTGACAGCACTCACAGCACACTATGATGTGAATATGAACATTAACATATGAATTCTGATATCTAGGACAAAACGGAGGATGAATGTTACCAGATGCAAGCAGTAAATCTGGAAAAATATTTGTAAATAAGGTTTTTATTATTATTATTATTATTATTATTATTATTATTATTATTATTATTATTATATTTTGGAACAATATCCAACTGGATAAACTAAACCAAAAGTTAAAAAAAGTCTATATAAAAATGTACATAAAACTAACAGACAAACAAAAATGTATAGGCCTTTATAACAAACAAACAACTAGATAAATAAATAGTCCAATATGAAAGTGATAAAGTCAAAAACAAATAAATAGTCCAATAATAATTAATACATAAACACTGCAATATTTCGATTTATCACTAGAAATGTCAAAAGGTTTATGAGAGGGTCACAATTTGGGTTCGTCTATTGTAATTATAAATAGCTTGAATTTAGAAAAAAATGAAGTCACTGGGAGGTCACAGTGTGTGTGTGTGTGTGAGAGAGTGAGAGAGAGTGTGAGTGTGTGTGTGTGAGAGAGTGAGAGAGAGTGTGAGTGTGTGTGTGTGAGAGAGTGAGAGAGAGTGTGAGTGTGTGTGTGTGAGAGAGTGAGAGAGAGTGTGAGTGTGTGTGTGTGAGAGAGTGAGAGAGAGTGTGAGTGTGTGTGTGTGAGAGAGTGAGAGAGAGTGTGAGTGTGTGTGTGTGAGAGAGTGAGAGAGAGTGTGAGTGTGTGTGTGTGAGAGAGTGAGAGAGAGTGTGAGTGTGTGTGTGTGAGAGAGTGAGAGACAGAGATGAGAGTCTGTCTGTGTGCGTGTGATGAGAGAGAGCGAGTGTGTGTGTGTGTGTGTGTGTGTGTGTGTGTGTGTGTGTGTGTGTGTGTGCTCTTGTTTTTGTGTCATATCAGGACACAACTCTGTATAATGACATGGGTATGACACAGGTATTACAAGGAGAGGGTGACTTATGAGGACATAACCCATGTCCCCATTTTTCAAAACACTTATAAATCATACAGAATGAGTTTTTTTGAGAAAGTAAAAATGCACAAAGTTTCCTGTGAGGGTTAGGGTTAGGTGTAGGGTTGGTGAAGGGACATAGAATATACAGTTTCTACAGAATAAAAACCATTACACCTATGGGATGAACACACTTTACACAAAAACAAACGTGTGTGTGTGTGTGTGTGTGTGTGAGAGAGAGAGAGAGTGTGATTAAAATAAAAGACAATTCCTTTTAAAATATCGACTCCGTGATCATGATTTGGAAATGGAGATCGGTAGATATAAAAAAATGAGTGTGTGAATGAGTGAGTGTGTGTGAGCAAGTGACCGAGTGAGTGAGCGAGTGTGTTTGAGTGAGTGTGTGTGTTTGAGCGAGTGTGTGTGAGCGAGTGAGTGTGTGTGAGCGAGTGACCGAGTGTGTTTGAGTGAGCGAGTGTGTTTGAGTGAGCGAGTGTGTTTGAGTGAGTGTGTGTGAGCGAGTGAGTGTGTGTGAACGAGTGAGTGTGTGTGAGCGAGTGAGTGTGTGTGAGCGTGTGTGTTTGAGTGAGTGTGTGTGTTTGAGTGAGTGTGTGTGTTTGAGTGAGTGTGTGTGAGCGAGTGAGTGTGTGTGAGCGAGTGAGTGAGTGCGTGTGCGAGTGTGATTGAGTGAGTGTGAGTGAATAAGTGAGTGAGTGAGCGAGTGTGTGTGTGTGTGTGTGAGAGTGAGTAAGCGAGTGTAAGTGTGTGTGTGAGAGTGAGTAAGCGAGTGTAAGTGTGTGAGAGTGAGTGAGCGAGTGAGTGAGAGTTGAGTGAGCGAGTGTATGTGTGTGTGAGTGAGTGAGTGAGCGAGTCTATGTGAGAATGAGTGAGTGAGTGAGTGTGAGTGAGTGTTTGAGTGAGCGAGTGAGTGAGTGTGTGTGAGAGAGTAAGTGAGAGCGAGTAAGCGAGAATGTGTGAGTGAGTGAGTATTTGAGTGAGTGTGTGTGTGAGTAAGCTTGTGTGTGTGTGTGTGAGAGTGAGTGAGTGAGCGAGTGAGTGTGTAAGTGAGTGAGTGAGCTTGTGTGTGTGTGTGTGTGTGTGTGAGTGAGTGAGAGTAAGTGAGAGTGAGTGAGTGAAAGTGTGAGTGTGAGCGAGTGTGTGAGTGTGTGAGTGTGTGTGATAGTGTTATCAAAAGATCCGGTTCTTCGGTACCAAGTCGGTACAAAAAAAAAATGAAAATGTCATGGCACCAGACAGTCACATGGACAGTCACAGAATTTGTCAAAGTTAGCATAAATTAATCAAAACAAATCTCCATATGGACCAGTATCTGTAAATGTTAAGCCGCAAAAGTTGGTTGAAATATGAATCCTATATACGTGATTTCAGCATCTGCCGTCTCAATGAGGACATAATACATAAACAACATCACCAGAACTGTTCTGAGTCACTTCACAAGCATTTTACTGCTTCATTTGAATAAAACCAGTGTCAAAATAAAAGTAGCCCGTCAAAATAAAAGTTACTTTTTACATAAATCCATTATGCGAGAAATAATTATTTAGTAGAATGTATGTGGTACTGCTACTACTGTTAAAAAAATTAATAAAACTAAAATTTTTAAATAAATAAATCACACAATATTTCTTCCATGTTTTAATTTTAATAGCAAATGCCGTTTATTTATCAAAATATTAAATGTGTTTAAAATTTCATTAAGTAAAAGACAAATTAAATTTGGGGGAAACTTGTTTACTGTTTTTCTTAATTATATTACTTGTAGAAAAACTTTAAATACAATTGTAAATAAGTATAAAGAATGGCATTGGTTTTATTTGTAGTTTTTTTTTTTTATTAGCATATTTTTGTTTTGCTTTGTTACCGAAATTGGTACAGAGAACCGTGGGTTTTTACTGGTATCGTACCGAATACTGAATTTTTTGGTACTGTGACAAGTGTGTGTGATTCCACTGTTATTCTAATCCCAGTTTTCACACATTTCTCCTTTTATCAGAGAAGAGCTGGTCACAAATCTCCTTGCCGACTGGAACGGCTCATTAAACTAATTCTCACAATGAGGAGAGCCTCTCTTCCCGAGACGGATGATCAGATCCTGCAGGAACGGAGGAATTCCCACAAAAGAGGCGAAAGCGCGAGAGCAGAGAGTCGAGCAGGAGCATTGTGAAGAGCCATAAAAGAGTTTGCCGAGGAAATAATGAGCGTTTTATAAAAGGGGCGACAAAATAAAAAGACAGTAACTTGCCAGTCGGGTGGCGGGATTGTTTCTGGTTATTTTCTAGCGGCTCGTTGAGATCCACACACACAGCTGAATTCCTCACGGGTCACACACACTCGTTTTCATTCGGGTCAGATTTACTCTGGATCCGTTCCTCAAACACACCCACAGAAATACTCGGAGAATGCCGTCAGTGAAGCTAGAACCAAAAACAAAGCAAGGAAAGCTGGCAGTAACACGCAGAAAACTACATTATATAAATACATATTCTCTCTTGATTTTGGGGTGAAATGCAGTATGATCTAGAGATTTTATTGAGAGGTTACATCTCATGTTTAGATGATCATCTGCTTCTGACGCTCATTTATTCCTGCCTTTAAAGCATCACGAGTTGCACACGGATGAGTGGAAACTGAAAGAGCATCACGACTCAATGAAACTCCCAAAACAGGCCATGAACGCAGAGCATCATCCAGATTTGTTTAGGAAGTTCAGAGCGCAGTAAGAGAGAGAGAGAGAGTCCAGAAGACAAGCGGCCCGTGTTTACTCGGTTGGATCTGTGCCTGAAGTCTCCAGCAGCCAGACATGAACCTACAGCTCTCTCACAGAAACACACTTCCCCTTTACTCAACATTTCCACACCGGCCAGGAGCTTTAATCCCGTCTGATTCAGACATTCTTGCACTTGTTTTGGCATGTGTGTGTGTGTGTGTGTGTGTGTTTCAGAAACAGCTCGGAGATAACACTCACCACCAGAATAATTACAGCAAAAACTGCCTTGTCAGGTAAATAAAACATGAACATCTGTAACTTTAACCATAATATACTGTTACCTAGAACACACTGCATCACTGAGGTACGGCTTTCAATTTATTATCTATAAGAAATAGAATTCAAATTTTGTGATTCCTAAACTATAAATTATTGTTTAAACAACTGGACTACATACAAAAAAAAAAAAAAAAAAAAAAAAAAAAAATTACAGACTAATGCATTAGTGATCATCCAAAAGTTTGGGGTTGGCACATGTTTTTTTTAAAGGAAGTCTCTTCTTCAAAAATGCTTAAAATAGTGAAATATTATTACAATAAAAAAAAAAAAAAAAAATTCTGTGACTCTCTGTTAAAGTGTAATGTATTTCTGTGATGCTCCGCTGTATTTTCAGCATCATTCCTCCAGTCTTCAGTGTCACATGATCTTCAGAAATCATGAAAATATGATGATTTTCTGCTCGAGAAACATTTCTCATTATTATCATTGTTGAACACAGTTGTGCTGCTCAATATTTTTGGAAACTTTGATACATTGTATCTTCCAGGAATCACAGATGAACAGAAAGTTCGAAAGAACAGCATTTATCTGAACCAGAGATCGTTTGTCACATTATAAATGTCTTTACTGGCACTTTTGATCAATTTAATGTGTCCTTGATGAATAAAAAGTACAAAAACCCCAAGCTTTTGAACCAGTAAGTGTCTATTAGAGTCAGTGAATCCAGCAGATGTTGTGAGCGCATCTCTCATGTCCCTCACACACAGATCAAACTCAACACCTGAACAAACACACACTCATCTGACGACGTACAGGAGACCCCGAGGACTTCAGCACTAAACCCAAACCAAACTTCAACTTCACACCGAAACCCCCGGCCTCGAATACAGCAACAAAACCAAAGCAGTAACTCGTGGACATGAGGAAACTTTCAGAAAAAAAAAACTTAGGACGCCAAACTTTTCAAAACACAGCTGATATTTGTGTGCAAACTGTCACATGCAACAATCCTAACTGTAGTCTCTGCACGGTTCTGAACACTTTCTTAAGACTCTGAAAACCAACTGTTGTTGAAGGGTGTAACGTGTTACAAAACTACAAAGCAACACCCAAAGAGCATTCTGCGGCGACGTCTAAAAAAAGCAAGCATTGCAAAAGATCCTCCGGCCTCCCCACAGAAGACTGATAGGAAGCTGCTTTTATTACATGTGACATCATGAGAAAACTCAGATTTTCCAAAACGTACAGAATTCAATTTAAACTGCACTCATCCGAGCCGCTGCTCCATATACTAACGAAGTTGTATTTCTCATGAGGAAAACAAATAGAGCTAAGATGATAGCGAGACATCCTCTGCAGTCATGCAATGAACCCCACTGAACCGGATATCTGATACCACGCAGAATAAATCCAAACATGACATGAAGACGATCCTCTTCAGACGCATTTATTCTCATAAACACACGAGAGTTTCCAGAACACTCTTTCATTATCACCGTGTATTTTATTCTCCAACCATAAATAAATGTCTGTCAGCTGTAAAGGAAAGCCAGATCAAATTCATACTTCCTCAATTAAAATACTTCCGAAAGCCAAGCGCTCCCTAAAAATACTCCTTCTCTTCCTCCTGTGGGACTAAACCCTCGGGACGACCGGAGCAATGACACGGGACAGACGGGAGGTGTAAGAAAACACGAAAACGCCGACAGAGAGACAGTCTTTATTATTTCAGCAGTTTATCTGGGCTGACCTCGGTCTCACGCAGCAGTCTAGACATTTATAAATCACACGTCAGATCAGATTTGATCTGCTTTGTTTCTTCATCAGGTTTGGAGAAATGTAGCATTGCATCAGTGTCTCAAACAGCTGATAAAACATCACAATAATCCACAGCACTCCAGTCCGTCAGTTACCATCTGGAGATGATTTAATCAGATTGCTAGACGTTAAAACAACACGAAAACACAATGCACTTCTGTCTGAAACTCTTACTGCATCATGATATTTCTAAAACAAGTCATGCATCTCCATCTCAGTGCATGCTTAATCTGACTCCAAGAATGCATCACAGTCACCGTCGGCAGAATCCCGTAAAACTGCTGTTTAGAGATGCTCAGATAAGACATCTTCCCATCTGAACACCCAGCGAGACGTATAAATAAACCCGACACACACACACACACACACACACACTGCATGTGGATCTACAACAGCTGTCTAATTGCTCAATGATTGTTTCCTGAAGAAAAGCAGAAACACATCTCTTCAAATGCATCTCAAACAAACACGATACGCTTGTAGTAGAACATAAAAATAGCTCTTGAATCTTAAAACTGTCCGATCTTTTTGCTTATTTATCTTTGGGATATGTCTATTCCACTTGGTTGAGAAAGTCCCAACAAGTACAGAATGTGAAGAGTTTAAAGTAATTTTCCACTGACTTTATAAACTAAATAAAGTCTATTTAAAGCAAAGAACATAACTGAAACCCAAAATATATTGTATATTATTATTATTTTCAGATACAATATTATTTTACTCTATTTTATTTAAAGATAGGAATACATATACATCCTTTAAGTAAATAATACATCCTGCAAAACTACTAAATTAGAGAGACAGTCTATAAGCGCATATATATATATATATATATATAATAATTAATAATATTGTGAAATAATGTGAAAATGCCAAATATCAGCCGATATATCGGTCACTTACATTTTATTTTACAAAAAAAAAATACTAAATTAGAAATAAATAATTTGAAATATATATATATATATATATATATATATATATATATATATATATATATATATATAATTTTTTTATTTATTTTATTTTTTGTCCAATGTGCTAATTATAAAAAAAAAAAAAAGCCAAATGTGTGCCGATATATTAACCTTGGCAATATATTGGTCACTTGTATTTATTTTAGATAAAATGTACAAAATAAGAAATTAATAAAAATAAATCAATTTTTTTTAAAACAATCAGCAAACCAGAAAAATGTGTTCGCTTTTGCAATAATAATAAAAAAAAGCCAAATATCGACTTTTATTGGCTTTTGCAATATATCATTCAAACTACAAAGTACCATGGTAGTATCATCTGACACTATATTACTGGTGTGGAACTTTTCTAAAAAGCATAAACATTAAACAGATTTTCTTACAAGGTCT
Organism: Carassius auratus; assembly: GCF_003368295.1. Classification (NCBI taxonomy): domain Eukaryota; kingdom Metazoa; phylum Chordata; class Actinopteri; order Cypriniformes; family Cyprinidae; genus Carassius; species Carassius auratus. The sequence continues at coordinate 462,755 of NW_020525567.1, read as the reverse complement.
TCAACTTGAACCCTTTCAAACCTCTTTGATTCAGGCCTGGAGCTCCGTCACAATGAATAGACAAAGAGCTTCTTCTTGGAGATCCATACATTTCTCCGTTCAGGATTCAGTGTTCAGCTGTTAAACTTCTACTTAGACAAATAACCCCAGAAACACTGTTCCCTTGGAGACTTTTAGTTTTAACCCTGGTAAGGTCAAAGTAAAACACTGACCCCGTCTAAAAACATCTAGCGTGTCTGATTACACCCGTGAAGACCGGAGCGTGAACTGTGAGAGTCTGCAGTGCTGGGAAACTGAATGAATGGAGAATGAGAGTAAACGGCTGTGACAAGTAAGTAGTTAATAATCTCTCACGGGATTAAATAATTAGTGGCTGCCTGTGTTTTAAAAGATCAGTGACGAAAACAGTTTGATCCTCAAACTATATAAACTATACATTTGCAATTGTGAGTGAGTTAATGTCTCGCGAAACAGAAATTTTTTCATGGAATTCTGAGTTTACATCTCGCTAAACTGAAATTTTTTCATGGAATTCTGAGTTTACATCTCGCTAAACTGAAATTTTTTCATGGAATTCTGAGTTTACATCTCGCTAAACTGAAATTTTTTCTCGGAATTCTGAGTTTACATCTCGAGATACTGACATTATTTCATGGAATTCTGAGTTTACATCTCGCTAAAATGACATTTTTTCATGGAATTTTGAGTTTACATCTCACTAAACTGACATTATTTCTCGGAATTCTGAGTTTACATCTCGCTAAACTGACATTATTTCTCGGAATTCTGAGTTTACATCTCACTAAACTGACATTATTTCTCGGAATTCTGAGTTTACATCTCGCTAAACTGACATTATTTCTCGGAATTCTGAGTTTACATCTCGCGATACTGACATTATTTCATGGAATTCTGAGTTTACGCCTCGCTAAACTGACATTTTTTCTCGGAATTCTGAGTTTACGCCTCGCTAAACTGACATTTTTTCTCGGAATTCTGAGTTTACATCTCACGAAACTGACATTTTTTCTCAGAATTCAGAGTTTACATCTCTCGAAACTGACATTTTTTTTCGGAATTCTGAGTTTACATCTCACGATTCTGACATTTTTTCTTGGAATCATGATACATTATAATATAACATTATAATATAAATTTGCAATTGTAAGTCAGTTAATGTCTTGAATCTTTTTTTTCCTCACAATTAAGACTTTCTTCCTCTGAATTCTCTGTTTACATTTTACAATTCCGACATTTTTGGAATTCTGATTTTACAACTCTCGGTTCCCAGTTATAAATTTGCAAATGTGGGTTTATTAATGTATTGCATCTTTTTTTCTCACAATTCAGGCTTTTTTCCTCTGAATTTTGAGTCTCGGGATGCTGACATTTTGTCTGACAATTCTGAGTTTACATCTCACAGTCTTTTCTTCCTTGAAACTCTGATTTCACATCTTGCAATTGTAATTATACATTTACAATTGAAAGGGAGTTGACTTAAACTTTTTCCACACAACTGCAAGAAAAAAAAAAAGTCCTTCTGTATCTCTGAGATTAAAAAGTTGCAGTTACCTCATTCATTTTTTTCTTCCGCCGCCGAAAACAAGCTTCAATACACAAGAGATTTAATAGAGCTCAACTACAAAACCTGTATTCACTAAACTTTCCATGACTTTTATGATTTCATTTGTTTCCATGGCTTTATCCCGTATATAGTTCCAAGTTTTCCACAATTGTGGGAAATGCTGCAAAGAGTTACAGCATCCAGAACCACAAATACGCAAGTCAAATGTCTTCGCTGGACCAACACAAGCATATTTTAGGGGACATATAAAACAGATAAGAACAAAAAAACCTCATCATTTGTTAATCAAAGCACTGTAAGTCCAAACTTGATCAAAGTTCATGCGCAGTAGACAAATACTCCCTAAAGTACACAAGAGACACTTTCAGCATGAAACCAGTTTCCATGCAATGAGATGAATGAAACAGGTGGAAAAGACAACTGCACAACATCCACAGAGCACAGAAAATATCAGTTTTAATATGCATGCATGTGATTAATGCAATCATTTTATAATGCACTAAAGAAAACAGAAACCAAAACTTAAAAAGCATCTGAAAACGTTCAAGAACTTCGAATAAACATCTTTTGAAGCAATCTTTTGGCGTTTTAAAGAAGTTTTACACTAAATTATTTCAGATCATCCTGTATTTTGATCTTAAATCACAAAATATCATTGCACGCGTGCATCTGAAACATTTTAACCAGTAAAAACGCTATTGTCATTAATAACAACATGCGTCTACAAACTCTCAGCAAGATGTTTTCCCCAAAACAAGACACGAGGACAGCAAACACAGGCGCTAAGTTCATTAACTGCACATTTACTATCTTTGAAAACTAAGGAAAAGTCTCTAAGAGCTGTGAATGTTTCATTTTGATGTAGTTTTTCAGGACTGCACACGTTTAAGCGTCAGAAACAATAGCTCAGAGTCTTTAAATGGACACTTACCGACTGAGTTCGTCGTTATTTGAGGCGTTTGCCGTTCATTCGCACCTCGGAGACATTTATGTGTGAACTATTTCCATTAGAGAGATTCTGTATGATCATCTCACATGCAGCAGCACTGACTGACTTCAGTCTGAACTCAAAGCCGCTGCATTAAAACACAGAAGCAGATGGGCGGGGCTTAGCGACAGAAACTTGTTACAAATGTCTTAACAAAAATGTTTCATTTTTTAATGTTCATCTCGCGGTTAAAACAATATATATATATATATATATATATATATATATATATATATATATATATATATATATATATATATATATATATAAACAATTTCAGTGTTTATGCCTTGCTGCAATTTTTTTCTGATGAAGCAAGTGCGCTATGCACCGTGCGAGACGTCATACATGTTACTTTTCTCAGCGCTGATCAGGATGGACCAATCACAGTCAATGATGACTGCTGAATTAATACATTTTTAAATATTTGATTTTTTTTTTGTAAATATAAATTGTAAACAATTATTTTCCAAGCGTATAAAGACAAAAAAAGAAAGAAATGAAAATGTCATTAATGGCATGCGCAACAACAAGACAACAAACTTAAAATATTTTCTTTCAGCAAGACATTTTCCTCTAAACAAAGCACGAGGAGAACATTAACATTTTCAATTCTTTGGAAGTTTCTTCAATACACAGCTAGTTTTTAACTACTAAGAAAAAGTTCAGTGTTTTTATTCAGTTGCAAATTAATCAAAAGCTCGTGATGTTTCACGTGTTACTTTTCTCAGCGCTGATCTGGATGAACCAATCACAGCCGTTGATGACTACTGAATTATTATTTTTTTTGCTTTCAAATATATACATATATATTTTTTTTTTACAAATATTTGCATGTTTCTTAAATATATTAATTTACCAAATATTTTCTAACCGTATAAAGACAGAAAAATGTAACATTTTGTCAATGGCAGTGTTTTTAATTCAGTTGTGTGCAGTGTTACTTTTCTCAGCGCTGATCAGGATGGACCAATCACAGCCGGGCTTGAATACTAACTATGGATAGGGGTTAAAATTGTTTTTTTAAGAGGTTTCTGTGGCAGATTTGTCTCTATATATCAGGTAATATATACGATGTCCTGAAATTTAACATAAAAAAATCGTTTACTCAAACTATTTATCTGAACTATCAGCACCAACACCTTTTTTAAGTCAATAGCTCCCTCTGTAGGTCATATAATAGCACAACCGCCTTAAATAAAATAAAATAAACCACAATTAAAAACATCCACACACAGTCTGTACATATTATTTTTATTGAGACTTTCCGAGATTAATAGTTTAGACATTAAGTCAAGTCATTAGGTAAGTTTTTGATGCACATTAAAAAAAAAAAAGTCTATGTACAAATTTGCATCGTACGGTATGATTTTTCAACATAAATGTCATTTTTGGTTTCATAAATTCAGTTTGCTAAAACAAAAAATATAATAATAAAAAGAACACTTAAAAACTAAAATAAAACTCCTAATGTAGATAATAGAAATCCAAAACAAGAGTTTACACATTAAAACACAGAGCCATAAATCAGATCTCAAAGAAACTAAGATAGGAAAGTAATCCGTAATGCACTGCTTTAAGATGAACTGACGAGGCAGCATTTAATAACATAAAACAATCCAGTCTTCAAACAGCTGAATTGCAAAATAAAAGTACATGGCTCAAAAATCATGATTTCGTCTTTTGTGGTCATTAAAACGTGATTATTATATGCTATTTCAACACATATTTACCCCTGAGTGAAATCCAAGAAGCTAATATATAAAGCAAAGGACAGAAATAAGAGAAGTGAAAATGCTGACGCTTGTTTCAAACTCAGAACAAGCAAATCAAACGAACTTTCAGCAGTTTACAGCCCGTCTACTCAAAACAAGTGAAGAAACCACATAATTATTGCATTTACAGATTGATTCCAGATCTCGCAGCAGTAGTTTGGTTAGATGTCCTGTTAAATATGCTCAGTAGGGTTTGGTTGTGCTGTTGTAGACGAGTTTCTCTGAATCCTCGTAGGTGTGAACGTGACCACCGTTGACAGCCGTGTGCTGATATTTGTTCCTGTGCTTCTTCTTTCCCTTCAGAAGATAAAATGTGATCGCGACCAGCAGGACGGCGATGGCGATGCCCAGAACGATGGCGATGCCGATGATCACTGAACACAGACACGAGAGAGACACGTTACTCAACACATCTGGATATCTCAAGAGATTCAAACAGAGGTGCAACGACAGATTACAGACTAAAGATCACCTCAACAAAGACATGCAAGGTGCATTATTTTTAGTGTGAGGATACTAGTGCAACAGAGAAATATCATATGACATTTAAACAAAATGAAATATTGTCTTAGATCAGGGTTATTATAGTTAATTTAAACTATAGAAAACATTTGTTACTTCACATAAAATACTAATAAAAATAATATGAAAAACACAAATATAAAACAATTTAAAAAAGTAATAACAACATGAAAATATATAGATAATAATAATCTAAAAATATATATAAAATAAAAAAGAATAATATAAAAACACCAAAATAAAAAAACAATAATAATAATCTAAAAATATATAAAAAACAATAATAATAATAATAATAATAATAATATAAAAATATATTAAAAAAACAATAATAATAATGATAATAATATAAAAATATATAAAAAACAAAATAATAATAATATAAAAATATATAAAAAACAATAATAATAATATAAAAATATATCAATAATAATATAAAAATAAAAAACAATAGCAATAATAATAATAATATAAAAATATATACAAAATAATAATAATAATAATAATAATAACAACATAAAAATATATATATATAAAACAGTAATATAAAAACATACAAATAAAAAACAATAATAATATTATAAAATATATCCAAATAAAAAACAATAATAACAATAAATCACTAATAATAATAATAATAATATAAAAATATATAAACATAAAAAGCAATAATAATAATAATATAAAAAATTATAATATTACTAAACTTAAACTAAAAATTATATATATATATATAAGTCGCTTTGGATAAAAGCGTCTGCTAAATGCATAAATGTAATTTAATTTAAATATATATATATATATATATATAATAGCTACATAGGGGCATTTTCTAGAAGAAAATTTAAATGGTGCTTGCTTTGGCAAAATTTGCTTCTGGTCTGTTGCTAAGGTGTTCAGAGTGGTTGCTAAGCAGCTATGTTGGGTGGTTGCCAGGGTGTTGCTACGTGGTTGATAAGTTGTTGCTTGGCAGTTGCTAGGTTATTCTGGGTCGTTGCTAGGGTGAATTCATCAAAACAACTAAATATTTAACTAAAATAAAATAAAACCTGTGATCGTATCTCAGTGATATATGAGTAATAGGTCACGGTACCTCGGTTTAATCTATGACTCAACATTCATCTTTTAAAGGACAGCCGGCAAGGAAAGATATTTCTGCTGTTAATTATAAAGCATGTTATTTGTATAAGTGGTGTTACCTGATTCGTTGTTGCCCTCTAGTTTCTCAAAGTGAGCTCGTCTGGCAAACACATCAGTCTCTGGAAAACAAAATAAAGACATGATTGCAGGAGAAACAACTTTAGTAAGTTTACAGACTCATGTTTTCTGAAAGCAGTCATCGGATGCCCAGTTTCCACATGTTTATATATAATTCTTCAGGCTCTTAATGAAAAGTCTGTAACATAGCTTGGTTAAAAATTTTTCAATTGTAGTGTAAAAACACCTTTTTTAACCCGTCAAAAACTGCTCTTTTCAAAGCACGCCGTTTTGTAGCATGTTCCTTTAAATGTTAATGAGCTCTGCTGACTCCGCCCCCTCTCTTTCAGAGTGACCGTAAACTTCAGCCACATTCATCGTGAAACGTTCTAATCCAAAGATGCATTTCAAAAACCTTAGACTCACTTCTTCTGGAGAGCTGAAGATGGATCACGAATGATTCGCGCGAACATAAACGCGTTTATGAAAATCCGGTCGCATTCGCTTTAAAAACAAACGTAATCCACTGCGTCTTCAGCGGTTTAGGAGTAAATGACGACTGCTGTGTTCATTATTACATCAAGAAGAGAACACCTCGATCGCTTAAGAGTCATCTGCTCCGACGGTGAAACACTGGACTGATGACAGTCACTCAGGGGGCGGAGCTACAGTGCTGAAACACTACTGTCAATCAAACTCGTGTGGGAGGGGCCTGTTTTGTGATGTCACACAGACTTGAGATTTGAGAAAGGGTGTATTTTTATTATTATAGGATGGCTGTACACACACATTTCAGTTCAAACAGCTTGTAAAAGTGCATGACCCCTTTAATAAAAATCTTATGTGGATGATAATAATAACAATACAGTAAAACCCACCGGTCACTCCAGTGCACGACTCCATGCACTTCTCCTCCGTGTCAAAGCGGTTTTCATTTCCATCACAGCCGCCGTAGTTGAAGCGATCACAGCGCTGCTTGTACGGATTAAAGTACCAGTTAGTGAAGCTCGCGCGACAGGGGCCTGTTAGCGGCGGCTCCACGCAATGAACTGGAAGAATGAAGACAATATTAGGAATTTAACAGTAAAGTTCACAGAAACACTTTACAAAGACAAAACAATGCATATGAGAACAAGTGATGAATTAAATATCTGTCGCATTTCCTAATTGTATTTTATATTTAAAAGTCAACTTATGTACCTTTTTAAAAAAATAAACTGCATTGATGAAGAGTATCATCTATCCTACTTAAGAAGATTTAAATGTGCATATGCCTTGACAGAAAATTTTATTAATATTATTATTATTATTAATACATTAAAAAATATATATAATGCATTTCATAAAAAAATTAAATACAGTCATTAGTCTTTCAAGATATAATTATAATGCAAAATATTTAAAATGATGTATTTTAGGTTTGCACAGCAAACAAATACATATAAAAAAATACAGTGATGATTAAAAAAAATAGATATATATATAATCAATAAATTATTTAAAGTTTGCATGTATCATAACAGAAAATAACATGCAAATGAAATAGACGAAAATTTTTTAAAGATAAAATTATTATAAAAAATAAATATTTTAAATGTGTGCACATAGTATAAAAAATTTAATAGAATTAAATAAAGTGATGAGTTTTGAGATAAAAGTATAATACTTTTATAAATGTTTGCAAATAGAATAACAAAAATTATATATATAAAAAAAAAACAGAATTATCATAATATTAAATGTATTATTAAAAATATATGTTTTAGTTTTGCATCTGATAAAATTAACATTTTATAATACAATGATCAGCTTTCGAGATAAAATTATAAATCAATAAATATTTAGAGATATATGTGACCCTGGAGCACAAAACCAGACATAAGGGTCAAGTTCAATAATAAATAATATAATGAATAATCTTTCCATTGATGTATGGTTTGTTATGATAAAACAATATCTGTCTTTGTAGCAATGCATATTACTAATCAAAAATAAAGTTTTGATATATTTATGGAAGGAAACTTACAAAATATCTTCTTGGAACATGATCTTTACCTAATATCTTAATAATTTTTGGCATAAAAGAAAAATCTATAATTTTGACCCATATAAAGTATTGTTTGCTATTGCTACAAATACACCCCAGAGACTCAAGACTGCTTTTGTGTTTCAGGGTCATATATTTAAAGTTTAAAGTAAAAAATGTGAAATATAAATCACCTTTGCTTTTATCCACATTAATATCCAGCAATCGACCAAACTTACGGACCACTAAACAGAAAGAGGAGAAAAACTGAAATGAATCCATTCAGTCACACATAAACCTGAGCATCATTTCTGTCTCCAATTAAAGTACAATCAAAACAAATAAATCTGCATTAAAGCATCACATGAAATGTGCACTTAATGTCAAATGCTAGCCTCTCAGTGAATAACAACTTGATAACTTGAGTGAATTATTGCTTAAGTACTAAGGTGATGTTTATCATGTACATTTGGGACTTTAGAGACTCTCTTCTGCTCATCAAGGATGCATTTATTTAATCAAAAATATGAAAAAAAAACTGTAATCTTGCTAAATGTTTTTACATTATAAAATAACAGTTTCTATTTTAATATACTTTAAAATGTAATTTATTTCTGTGATGCAAAGCTGAATTTCCATCAGCCATTACTCCAGTCTAAAGTGTCACATGATCCTTCAGAAATCATTCTGATTTGTTGATATTTTTATTTTATTTTACTTTGTGCTGCCAAATATTTATTTGGGAAACTGCGATACTTTGACATGATTCTTTGAGGAATAAAATGAACAGCATTCATTCAAAATACACTGTGTGCAGAATTATTAGGCAAATGAGTATTTTGACCACATCATCCTCTTTATGCATGTTGTCTTACTCCAAGCTGTATAGGCTCGAAAGCCTACTACCAATTAAGCATATTAGGTGATGTGCATCTCAGTAATGAGAAGGGGTGTGGTTTAATGACATCAACACCCTATATCAGGTGTGCATAATTATTAGGCAACTTCCTTTCCTTTGGCAAAATGGGTCAAAAGAAGGACTTGACAGGCTCCGAAAAGTAAAAAATAGTGAGATATCTTGCAGAGGGATGCAGCACTCTTAAAATTGCCAAGCTTCTGAAGCGTGAGCATCGAACAATCAAGCGTTTCATTCAAAATAGCCAACAGGGTCCCAAGAAGCGTGTGGAAAAACCAAGGCGCAAAATAACTGCCCGTGAACTGAGAAAAGTCAAGCGTACAGCTGCCAAGATGCCACTTGCCACCAGTTTTGCCATATTTCAGAGCTGCAACATCACTGGAGTGCCCAAAAGCACAAGGTTTGCAATACTCAGAGACATGGCCAAGGTAAGAAAGGCTGAAAAACGACCACCACTGAACAAGACACACATGCTGAAACGTCAAGACTGGGCAAAGAAATATCTCAAGACTGATTTTTCTAAGGTTTTATGGACTGATGAAATGAGAGTGAGTCTTGATGGGCCCGTGGCTGGATCGGTAAAGGGCAGAGAGCTCCAGTCCGACAGCAAGGTGGAGGTGGAGTACTGGTTTGGGCTGCTATCATCAAAGATGAGCTTGTGGGGCTTTTTCGGGTTGAGGATGGAGTCAAGCTCAACTCCCAGTCCTACTGCCAGTTTCTGGAAGACACCTTCTTCAAGCAGTGGTACAGGAAGACGTCTGCATCCTTCAAGAAAAACATGATTTTCATGCAGGACAATGCTCCATCACACGCGACCAAGTACTCCACAGCGTGGCTGGCAAGAAAGGGTCTAAAAGAAGAAAAACTAATGACTTGGCCTCCTTGTTTACCTGATCTGAACCCCACAGAGAACCTGTGGTCCATCATGAAATGTGAGATTTACAAGGAGGGAAAGCGGTACACCTCTCTGAACAGTGTCTGGGAGGCTGTGGTTGCTGCTGCACGCAATGTTGATGGTGAACAGATCAAAACACTGACAGAATCCACGGATGGCAGGCTTTTGAGTGTCCTTGCAAAGAAAGGTGGCTATATTGGTCACTGATTTGTTTTTTTGTTTTGTTTTTGAATGTCAGAAATGTATATTTGTGAATGTTGAGATGTTATATTGGTTTCACTGCTGAAAATAAATCATTGAAATGGGTATATATTTGTTTTTTGTCAAGTTGCCTAATAATTATGCACAGTAATAGTCACCTGCACACACAGATATCCTCCTAAAATAGCTACAACTAAAAACAAACTAAAAACTACTTCCAAAAATATTCAGCTTTGATATTAATGAGTTTTTGGAATCATTGAGAACATGGTTGTTCAATAATAAAATTATTCCTCAAAAATACAACTTGCCTAATAATTCTGCACTCCCTGTATATATATTTTTTTGCTATCACTTCTCAATTTAACACAAACTTGCAGAATAAAAGTTTTAATTTCTTTAAAATAAATTAAGAATAAAAATGGACTAACCCCAAACTTTGGAACAGTTTTCTTACAGATTGTTATAAAATATTTATATTTTAAATAAATGCTCTTCTTTTTAACTTTTTATTCATCAAACAATCCTGAAAAAAGTATCACTGGTTCCAAAAAAAAAACAACCCAAAAATATTATTCTGATTTCTGAAGATCATGTGACACTGAAGACTGGAGAAATGATGCTGAAAATACAGCGGAGCATCACAGAAATAAATTACAGTTTAAAGTGTATTAAAATAGAAAGCATTATTTTATATTGTAATAACACTTTGCAAGTTTTTTAACGGATAAATACAGCCTTGATGAACAGAAGATCTAAACTGAACCAAACATTTGAGGTGTTGTGTGTATCCTGTGTTTGGATGTTTGTCCTCACGTTTGGAGCATTCAGCCTCGTCCGAACCATCGCTGCACTGCTGTTCCCCATCACACTCCAAATCTTTCCCGATGCAGCATTTATTTGAGCATGAGAAATGATCCGGACCGCAAGCCTCGTCACACTGCTCACCTGTGTGTGTTCAGAAGACCACTTCACTCACACACGTCTATATGAACAGCCTAGACACTCATTAAAATGAAATCATCAACACTCATGGACTTACTATGATCATGGATCGGACCTAATCTTCCAGACGGCGGCGGATCTAAAACTATAAAACAAGTAAAACAAAAAAGCCTTTTTTTGAAAAGTCACTCTAAAGAATGAAATTAAAATAGTGTATTTTATATAGAAAAAAAACATGCACAGAGAGAAATTACAGAAATATGGCACATAAAGAAGTACATTATGTACATTATGATATATATGTATATGCTTGTCCTTATTTGTGTGTTGCTTCTCAATAAAGAGTCTGCTAAAGGAGTAAATGTATTTACAGACAGGGTTATGTTTTAATAAAGACAAATATTTTTACAATATTTACTCACAATAAGTATATTATAAACCTATAAAAGGTAAGATGTTTTTTGCACTCTGACAGTTTTAACTGGCATGCACTTATAACAGAACCATGAAAAGCTCAATACCTGAAACTTTGTCGCAAGCGTTCTGGCATTCGTTGAGCGCCAGGTAGTTGTTGCGGTTTGGTTTGCAGCCTCCAAATTTGAACTGCTCACATTTCTCAGTGGCGGCGTTATAGTGCCAGCGTGGGAAAGAGCCTCGACACGGACCCTCTTTCTTCGGCACTAGACAGTGATCTGAAGGGGAAAAAGTCTGTTATAAAATACCAAAATTATAATATAATTTGCATGCAATACTGTATATAAAGTCTACTGAATTAACACTTGTATCAGCTGCTGCTTTTAGCACCTTGTAAAGTGTCAAAATGCATGTGAAAATGCAAATTAGATTTGCAAACCTCTGCGGTGAAGAGTTAATTATGAGAATTTAAAACTATAAAATTTAACCATTTAAGAGACAAAGTGGAAAACTCATGATAGTAACTAGAGCCCAACCGATATATCGGTATCTGGGAATATGTCACCGATAAAATGATTGTAAATGGTGTAATTATGTAGTTTGTCCAGCAGAGCATTGTTTGTTACTGCCCTGGATGAAACGCATTAAAGCTCAAGTTTATGGAATACCATTTGAATGGTCATATCTCCGTAACGGCATAATAGATCTGCTTAAATTTCGGGGATCAAGGCCCCCTTTCTAAGGGAGTGTACACGTTGCATTCAAATGGCATTAAAGTGAGTGAGATATGAATTTAAACTGTGTATTTTTTGTGTATTCATTTACAGAGATATATTATGTCAATCTTCTCCAGTAAGTTTTGTCTGTGTGTGAAAATAGCAGCGCAAATCCGTGAAAGAATGCTCCAAAGTGAAATTAACTTCAACAGAATAAAGTTGAATGGAATTTAAATAAAGTTGAATAAACTTCAACATTACTGTTCAGCACACTGATGTCAGACTCATTTTGGATAAAGTTTATTGTCATTATAAGATAGTCATTATAAGAGTTTTTAATCACCACATTCTTGAATTATCATTGCAAAAAATGTTTATGTATATATATTCGGTTTATGTATATATATTATTCTATATATAGTACCAGTCAAAAGTTTGGACAGACGAATGGGAAAGTGTCCAAACTTTTGACTGGTACTGTACTATAATATACATAAAGAATATCGGCCGATATATCGGTTTCGGCCTATTTTTATTCCCTTGTATTGAGATAGGCACCCAAAAAGCCATATCGGCCAGGATCTAATAGTAACTTTAGAGTTTTAATGCAATTAATGTCAGTATCAAATGTCACATCAATACACTTATCTTTTATGGAAACTTGAATTAAAGCTTGAACAATATACTGTCAAGACAGGTTTAAGTTTTGATTTATGACTTAATAAAAGTAAAGCTGTGAATGAGCAAGCAAATACAAATATAACATTGATGTAGTAAAATTATGCATGTTTGTCATGTCTCAAACGGCTTTCCTGAATGTGTTTTACAGTCGTTTGAATACTGTACTGCTCATTTACATAAACGTGTGTGTGTGTGAACACCAACTATTTGAAATATGAATGCTTATTCAAAAATAAAACTGAAACTGTCAATTACATTACACAACACAAGATGAAACATGAAAGACCATAGTATTTACCATAGTAAATAATGTCTCGTCCCTGAGTTTGTAAAAAAAAATAACATTTGTATTATAGGTTAAGCTCTGTACCCAATTATTTGCTGTCTGCATGTCACAGATCCTGCTGATAAACATGCATTTGACTCTTGGAAAAACAGTATTTAATACATTTTTGATGTCTATGTCACACATTTTCTTGCCATCACTGATGAGACAAACACTGCACTTTGAAAACACAAGGCAGCAAAACCCTATAAATAATGCAAAAACACTATAAATAATGCAAATGCAACATGATCAATTGAAATGAACACAAAGTCATGTAAATATCGGTTCAGCATGAAAAAATAGAACTGGTCTACAATTCAGCGTTCATATGGATTCTAGATTTATATTTTACAGCAAGACTGCTTCACAAATGCTCAATCATTCTCTGTGAAACTCCCACCCCAAAACCTGCCACACCAGTTTGTGAAACACTCAATTCTAGGAAACCTCAAGCAATCAGTCACAAAACAATAATTAAAAACAAAAAACAAACAATAAATCAAAAACAAAAAATGATTTCAATTAAAAATAATTTCGTTTCGATCAAGCAAAGTTGAAATTACTTACTAATAAAGCTCCTTTTAATAGGAAGTATGAGGGAGGGGAAAGCTATTTTTAGAAAACAAGACCAGTCTGGGTTAACAGAAGTAAACTACTTATGTATTCAAGTCTGAGAAATCCTGGAAAATGGTTAATCCATTTTTTCCGACAACTATTTTTAAGGTCACTTCAAAACCTGTTGGACTAGAATCTCAGGATAACAGCGCATGTGAATTTCACTGTGAGGAATCAGAGAAATGACTGCGAAACACTTGTCAGAAAACATGACAGATATTATTCACTAAACACTTTAAAGCAAGCTGTTGCTTTTAATATCATAGCACATACGGATCAGGCTTTGGTCAGGTTTTTGATTGGCTTATGCACGTCAGTTTCTGAGTGAAAAAAAACATTATTTATGGATAATTTTGGCAATATTGAATGAAAAACTGAGGTGCATGAGCTCAGTTTAATGAGGTCTATGATCAATCAAATCCAAAAAGAAATACAAAACCTGTGCTTATTAATCAAGATGACAAAAAGATTGAATCCTAAATTAGGATATCATACAGCAAAATAAGAGATCTACAAGTCATTTTTGACCAGGAACACCAAAAGGATTGAAAAACGAATAAATAAATGAAGTAAACACACAACATGTTTTTCATGGACTCACGGAGTGACTGTTCTGGCGTCAGGACCAAAACTGCCACCTCGGCAGATCCCGTCTGATTAGCGTCATCTGTGACCGTGAGTTTAAACCTATACATCCCCGGAGAAAGATTGGAGACGGTCACTGAATCCTCAAACTGCCCTTTCTGTCAAAAAAAAAAAATGAATAAGAGATTAAAATGAGAAGTGTACATTATTGGTTATATCGGTTAAAATTACATTCAAGCTTATACATACACAATGCATGATAAATCATTTTAATGCATTAATTGTGCCCCGTAATTCACCTTATGCTCTGTAATTCATTGCAACACCTTTAGAAAATATAACTCTATAAAAGAACCAATTTCAACCAATATCGGTAACACTTTAACCGTTTATATAATATTATAAAAATATTTTTATGCATTAATAATGCATTATAATATTTTTAATGCAATAATTATAATATACTATTATAATATTCATATTTTCATTGTTACAAGTATAAATCGTTCAAATCCATGAAAACAACCAATTTCAGTAAATATCGGTAACACTTTACTTGAAGCCTATGTAATGTATTATAAAAATATTTAAATATAAAAATATAAAGCAATAATTATTCCTTATAATAATGCACTGTATGAACTCAATTATATTAACACTTAAATTATAATATTTATCTATTCATTGTTACACCTTTAGAAAAAAACTTTACGACAATCCTAACCAACAAATATCGGTAACACTTTACATGAAGCCTTTACATATAATGCATTAGAAAAGTATTTTTAATACATTATGTTTTAATATTTATCTATTCTTTGTTATGCCTTTAGAAAAGTAATTCCTTAAAAAACACAACCGATTTCAACAAATATCGGTAACGCTTTACTTGAAGCCATTCAATGTAATGCATTATAAAAGTCTTCTAATGCATTAATTATGCTTTGTAATACATTGTATGATCTCATGAATAATTACAACCACAGTTATAAATATAACACTTACCAATTAATTGTTATTGTATAAATATAATCAGATAATAATTCATTAAAACAGCATGTAGCGAGGAATTTGCAAAGTGCATATTTTATACTTTTCTTAAAATTATTTATAAAAATATATGATGCATTTTAATAAACATTATAATGCATCACATTATAAGGCCACAAACAGGTAAAGGTAAATATCTAAACAGAAAAAAAATATTAAAATGATAGTTTAACAAAGTCATACATAGGCACCATTTACATCGGTCTAATGTCTACAAAACTAATCTCGCACATTTTCAGAAAATATTATTCTGATAATGATCCTGAACTCACATTAATAACAGCCGATGGGTCTCCAGACACCTGTACCCACTCATATTTTACTATCTTTTTATCATCTTTGCTCTCAATGCCGTTCAGAATCACATCTTCTTTGGGTTGAACCACTCGGTCTTGCCCGGTCACTGCGACTGGAGGTTTGTCCTCCACATCTGCAAGAAATCAAAACATTGCAGCGATGAAATATTACACAATATGAATCAATATCGGTGAAAACTGCACACAATGCCTAGAACGATAACGAGTAAGAAAGCCAGAGCTTATGAGAGAATAATACAAGGCAGATCTTCAACACTGAAGATGAGCTGAGTTAGGAAAACTACTGAAATGCCTGAGACATGCAAAGGAAATGAAAGTTTGAGACTAAAAGATACTGAGACTAAACAGGCTGTGTGATAAGATTCTACATGGTTGATTTACAGTTTAATTTACAGTCATTCTCTTCCATAAAAACAGCAGAACTTCTTTTTTGATAGTCAATCAGATTGTTGTGATGTAAACTAAATGCTCTTGGCTATTTAATTTATATTAAATATGTAATATTTAATATGTCTTGCCAGTCGTTGCAAAAAACTGCACTAGCATTGTTTTTGTATCACTGAGATACTATTATATGTATGTTTTTACGGTAACACTTTACGATAAGGTCACGTTAGTGAATGCATTAACTAACAATGAACAATACTTACAATATTACAATAATATGTTAATAAAAAACAGTTGTTAATTGTTAGTTCATGTCAGCTCAGATCCATTAAATATTATTACCGGAAACTACTTTTGCTTTTAAAAATGTATTAAGAAATGTTTGAATTAACTTGAATTATTTTTTAAGTATTTTGCCGTTCTTATCACTTTTTAATACTTTGAATTCTTTTTTTTATGATTTCCATTTTTATTTTAATGTTTACTAATTTTTTTATTCGTTTTTGGGTTATTGATGATATTCATGTATAGTGTTTGTAAACGATAAATTACGATATTTAAATAATAGTTTTAGCTATTTTTAACTAAATAAAAATGATGCATCTGAAATTAAAAGTTTTTTTAATATCCATTATATTTATTTATTTATATTTCACTTTCTTTTATTTCTATGTTTTTTATCATTTTAGTTATCGATATATATCTTTGGGTCCTAAATGTGTCCATCTTCTTAAATTATTCCTACGCCTCTGGTTACTTCAACACAGGAATGGACATGCATGAGTATTTCCAGGAGTATTTCCTCCACAGGTTTAAGACAAATCCAATGGAAAACACTGCATATAAAAATCCTGAATATACTCACTAAACTGTAAAAAACACGAGACGTCTACAACAGACTTCTACACACATTTACGATCATGTTCCTTACCTGGCACCTGTTGCACAACGTGATCTTTAAAAACAGATTTCAAATCACAATGATCAACTATCCTATACAGTATATAGAAAAAGTAATGTCTTTTAATATCATGATTTCCTCTTACCTGAAGGTTTTTCCTCAAGGTAATCTTTAAAAACTGATATCAGAAGGTAGTTGCTGAAGCCATTCTTCCTCACAAAGCGGCAGACTTTCCTCTGTTTGTACAAACAGTTGAATTTAAAGCACGTGCTGATGCTTTTGGTATTTCCTCCATGTTCTATCAGAGCCACATTACAGTTTGGATCACGACAACAGGCCAGAATACATTCTTCAGGCAGAGACACTTGAAGAACAGACAGGAACGTGGCCCCGTCCTTCACAGATTCACCTGTGTCCAACACAAAATCCTCTTTGCCAAGACTGAACTTATCCATGCATTTCCCTTCATCCTGAGCCTCTGATGGAGCCACACGGAGACAGATGTGAAGAACCACCGCGGTCCAGAAGAACCAGAGCCGAGATGGAGACATTCTCCAAATGAACAGAAGCCTGTATAAACTATTCAAAACCAATCTGAAAAGAAAGAACTTTATATTATATATAGCTGGTAGGATGAAACACTTAAACACACAACGAATCAAAAAGGAGTAATTCTTCAAAGAACAAAACCTCCAGTAAGAGCCCTTTATAAAAGATTATAAATAAATCTGAAAAGAAAGAGATTAAAAAAATAAAAGTTAAAAATCAAAACTAACAAATAATACATAAATGGATTTATATTATAGGGGTTTATTCAATCTACCTCCTATATTTATATATTTATGTTTATTTATAAATATATGAAGATTAAAAAATAAAAGAGTATTTATTAATTGAATTTATTTATTAAGAGTATTTATAGTATTAAGAATAAAACGTACAGTAAAATCCCTTTAAAAATTATTTAAGAGACATCTGAAAAGTAAGAGAAAACATTAAAACTAACAAATAAAATTTATAAAATATTGTTGTGTATTAAATCCAGAACGAATCAATAAGGAGTCATTAAAAGACTAAACGAAACTTTCAATTAACATTTTATTCATAATCAATCAAAAAGGAGTTAAAACAAAATAAAAGCCATTTATAAATTATAAAAGACCACTCTGAATTGAAAAAAATAAACAAATTAAATCTAATTATGATTTATATTACATATAGCTGGTAGAATGACCAAATCCACAATAAATAATAAATAATTAAAAATGCCATTATCAAAATAACAAACACTCCAGTAAAACAAAACAACAACAATACGTCTGAATATTTATAACACATCATAATTAATAAATAATGACTAATTACAAAAATAATTCATAGGAGTATTTCTCCTAAGGACAAATACCCAAATCAACGTGAGAACATTAAAATGAATTTTTAATATACGATGTGACACTCTAATACATGTATTATCGTCACTCGCTCTTTAAAGAAAATATTACGTTTTGTAACTTTACACTATTTGTAGGCTAAACAAAGTCATTTTCTCCCTTAAATTAAGGTTAAATCTAAAACGACTTGAAATAATTAAATTGTGTAATTAGTATTACGAAACACAAAAGCGAAACTTTTCTAGCCCAGTGTTGTCGCAGATATCTGCTTTACTCCGACAGAAACATCTCAGGCCGCCGGAAGAAGAAAAGAAAAGATACTTGCTTTTGTGTTCGTCGGTAAAATATATAAACTTAAACACTTCTTACCTACTGAAACAGCTCCGAGACGGAGTGACTCCTCGTCAGACAGAGATAAAACGTCGTTTCAAGCAGGGTTTCGATGGAAATGAGACGTTGTTTCGAGTAAAGCCGCGGCGGTCAGATCCGGAGCTTCAGGTGAGGTGTGTCCGATACCGAGATACCTGCGCGAGCAGGAAGTGATGACGTCACGCGCTCGAGTCAGACTCCGCCCCCTCGCGCTACAGTGAACCACACGCTCTCTGCGTTATTCATTTAAATGCTTGGAGAAATATATATGTAGCCTGTGTATTACCGGTCTGTCTGTCTGTCTGTCTGTGATTAATTCTTATGAGGATATGTTTTGTGTGTGTCTTGGTTTTAAAGTCTGCTGTCTGAGTCTGACTCAATCAGATAAAAAGGACATGACTTAACCACAGGCTGACACATGATGTCTGTGGCTAAAGTGCGTGTATGTGTCTTCTGCAAAGAGCCAGTACCCGAAATATTATAGAAGAAGTCGTTAAACATATATATATTAACTTTGTCTACATTTAACACATAATAGTGTCTTCACAAAAAAAGGGACAGAAATTTTTTTTTACTGACCCCAAACTTTTGAACAGTGTGTATTTAACACAATTTATTTTTCTGAAGGATCACGTGACACCAAAGAGTCGCGTAATGATGCTTAATATTCAGCTTTGCTTCGCAGGAATGAGTTATATTTGAAAGTATATATTCAAGTAGAAAACTATATAATAGGCTAAAATATATGTAATATTATATATAATAGGCTATTTTACAAAATAAAAAAAAACTGTATTTTTGAACAAACAAATGCAGGTCTAATACATAAAAACGTTAAAAATCGTACTGATCCCAAAATTTTGAATGGCAGTTTATTGGCTATGGGCAATCTAACGCATGATCTGTTTAATCTTCAATATAAATGTGTGTTACACACACACACACAAAAAAAAAACAGTCCAAGAGTGCACATTAATGAGACCTAGAGAGCTCAGTGTGGGTGCTTTACCACGCCAGAATTAGAACAAAACATTAAAAAAGTCACACCACAGCTCCACAGATGATGTTTTGAGCTTGAGCGTCTGATGTAGTGCGTTTAAACTAGAAATGTCACCTGTGGTCAGAACACAAATAAATATTTCTATATCTCTGGAGCTGTGCTGTGCTGTGCTTTTTAAAAAATGTTTTGTTCGCAATACAAATATGTGCAATGACCACATAGTGATGTAGAGATGTGGGGGCGTGTTTAAACGACGTGGCAGAGTCTTAACATTGATAAAGAATATCTCTTTGAGTTTGAGACTTGAGTCTTTGCAACTTCACAGATCTTGTTTATGCACCAAGAGCTTGTAACACGCCAAAGAGAAAGGAATAATTGAAATCGCATCATATGACCCCTTTAAAGATTTTTTAAAACGTGTTTCACTTCATTTATCAAGTGTCTGTGGCAA